>NW_011478469.1:9406-11043 GCF_000754665.1 Bison bison bison | reverse complement strand
TTGCCTCTTTATGAAACACCCACCGGGAGAAATAATCAGTCTGTGAGAGTTAATAAGCCTTTCTCTTATTAAGAAATACAAAGAATCAAGGAAGATCTGGGAGACTATTTAGAGGACCCAGAAAAATATATCAGAGCCTTTAAAGGTGTTACTCTGCTTTATGACCTCACTTGGAAGGATGTGATGTATATCTTGGGACAAACGCTGACTCCTGAGTCAAAGACTCGAGTTTTGGGAAAAGCGGTTGCTTATGGAGATGAGTGGCTTGGTAATGAATCAGTAGGGAAGAGGGAGAACGAGATAGCGGCCCTCCCCACTGGGAATCAGGCGGTCCCAACTATAGAACCAGACTGGGACTACAACACAGCTAAAGGAAGATGGGATCAGAGTCATTTTGTTAGATGTATTCTTGAGGGACTTAGGCAGGCGCGTTCTAAGCCTTTAAACTATGGCAAATTGGCAGATATAGAACAGGAGGAGAAAGAAGCTCCTGGTAAATTCCTAGATAGACTGAGAGAAGGCCTTCGCAGATTCACTGAGATTGATCCCGAAAGTGAAGAGGGAAAAGTGATCTTAAAGGATAGATTTCTCACTCAGTTGGCTCCAGATATCCGCCGTAAGCTATTAAAACAGGCGTATGGACCAAATCAACTTTAGACACTCTGTTACAACTGGCTCAGACAGTCTATTATGGTAGGGAATATGAGGAAAAGAAAGAAAGGCAAAAAAAGACAAAGGAAAAGGCGGAAGCCTTCGCCATGGCTATGAAAAACTTTCTTAAACAGCCTGAGAAAAATGCCCAGAGGGGCCCAGGTGAAAAGGGATGGGCTTGCTATTACTGTGGAAAGGAGGGGCACCTCAAGCGGGATTGCCCTCAGGCATCTAAGCCACCCCCGGCTCCATGTCCAGTCTGCAAAGGACCACACTGGAAGAGAGACTGCCCCCAGAGGCGTAGGTCTCCAGGGTCGGACTCTCAAGACAATCAGGACTGAAGGTGCCCGGGGGTCCCCACAAAAGCTCCCGTCCTAATTACACCTGAGGAACCCCGGGAATTAATAATTGTGGGGGGCCAATCTGTCGATTTCCTTTTAGATACTGGGGCAACTTATTCTGTGCTTACTGAAGCCCCTGGCCCACTTTCTTCCCGATCCGCTTCCGTAATGGGATTGTCTGGACGAGCCAAAAGGTATTATTTCAGTTATTCTTTATCTTGCAACTGGGATTCTGTGCTGTTTTCACACAAGTTTCTGATTGTGCCAGAATCTCCCTCACCCCTTTTGGGAAGGGATATACTGAGCAAGGTCCATGCCTCTGTTTTCATGAATATGGAGCCCTCCCTTTCTCTCCCTTTAGTTGAACAAAATGTAAATCCTAGAGTATGGGCTGATGGAAAATCTGTGGGTCGAGTACAAAATGCTATTCCGGTAGTTGTTAAGCTCAAAGACCCACACGTATTTCCACATAAGAAGCAGTATCCACTGAAACCTGAAGTTAAGGAAAGGTTAAAACCCATCATCGAAAATTTAAAGGACCAGGGACTATTAATTCCCTGTAACAGTCCTTGCAACACTCCTATTTTGGGTATAAAGAAATCGAATGGTAAATGGAGACTAGTCAAGATTTACGAATAATAAATG
>NW_011478469.1:6117-7760 GCF_000754665.1 Bison bison bison | reverse complement strand
CATACCCAGCACGTCCCTCCTACCTGACCTTCCTTTCTGGCCCCGAGGCTCCTTTGAGGCCCTTGGAAAATTGGCCACGAGCGTGGACATAGCACTGCGTGGGCTCAGTGTGAGCTTGAGATCCGAGGGTGCGGATGTGGCCACCCAGGCTGTGAGCCCCACCTGCCGCCCACCTCAGAGGCTCATCCTCACCCAGGGCTCAGACGGCATGGGGCACACGCAGCCCCTGCCCAGCACAGAGCTGGAGAGTCCTCCTTGCTACTCCTGTGGCCCCACGTCCTGTCCCCAGGCTGGGAGGTGCTGCTGGCAGGGCCTGGGGGGCCCACAGTGCACACGCGGGGCAGCATGCAGGGGCCCTCCCCAGAGTAGACGCTCTGGCTGGGGCGGGGGCGGGCTGAGTCACCCTGCAGTTTCCCACCCTGCAGACACCCCAGCCTGCTCCACTCAAGTCTGTGTGTTTTTTTTTCGTGGTGGGGAGGGAGGGTAGGAGGCACATGGCCTTGGGGCCTCCCCTGTCCTGGCCTGGGGCAGGCATGCAGGGGGACGGGGTCTCCCCTTCAGGCCCTCCACCTCTCACTCTGGTGACTCCCAGACCTTATTCTCAGCTGGGCCTTGAGCCCAGGGTCCCCACCCGGCCGAGAGCCAGTGCCCCTCCCCACGCTGTGTCCTGGACCCCGGAGGAGCTGGACTTGGGCAGCTCTGGTCTGGAACGTGGGCCCTGAGCTGCCTCCTGGCCCTCTGTCCCAGTCGGGCTGCCTCCCGCCACCCTGAGGCCCACCTGGCCCGTTGGATGCGAGGGCCCAGCTCTACCTGGGATGGGCGGGCGGCCGCCGGCAGGGACTCACCCCGTGAAGACCAGGCACAGCAAGGTGCAGAAGAGGATGAGGACCTGATTGAACATGGCCGACTGCGAGCGCAGGATGGCGCGGTGGAAGTCGTTCTGCGGGACGGGACACGGTGTCATCAGCAGCTTAGCCTGGGTGGGACGGAGCCCAGGGCTCTTCCCGCCGCCCTGGACACACACAGGTGAGCGAGCAGGGGAAGGACTCCACCTGACCTCAGCTCTCTCGCTCCCCGCCATGTATAGGCCAGAGGCCATGACCTCAGCCCCGAGCCCTCCCTTTGCAGCTGGGATGGGGGTGAGCCAAGGCCTGGGCCGGTGGGTGTGTGGTGGGGGGCGCCCCGGGTGGAAACGGTCCTTGCTCAGCACAGGGCTGCCCGTGACCCTGGGTCTTGGGGCCTACCCCATCTCACGTGTGTGTTCACCCGCTTCCTCCCCCAGCCATGATTCCGGGGTCAGGGACAGGCCTGGGTGACTGTCCCCGGGGCATGAGGGATGAGGCTCCGGCCGGCCAGGAAGGAGGCATGAGGGCATCTCGTGGTGACAGGCACATGTATCCGCTGGTCACCGGCCTGGGCACCAAGGGAGTGGGCCAGCTCCCCTGGGCCAGGACCAGGGCATGGCAAGTGGTGCCCTGGGGTCCTGGGGAACCTCACAGAGGTGAGGCAGTGGTGGGGGTGGGGGGCAGGGGATGGCTTACGATCATGTTCTCCAGGGCGTGCTTGGCCAGCCAGCAGTTCAGAAACACGGGGATGAACAGGTTCCGCAGCGGCGGCCCGAATATCTGCGGAGGCGAAGGGGC
>NW_011478469.1:4290-6017 GCF_000754665.1 Bison bison bison | reverse complement strand
ATTAAACCTTCTGTTATCTTAAAATGTAAATTATGGGAGTAGACCTGGTCTTTACAAGGATGTATCCTGCCTGAGGACAGTATTATCTTAAAAATGTAAATTATGGGAGTAGGTCTGATGAGGTCTTTACAACCTCCAGACATTCTTTGGATTATATAACTTCATTGTTAACACTAGCAAGCGGGTATTCTTTCTGCCCCCTTCTGATGCCTATGTCAGAAGCTTTCTCTATCTCCTTTATACTTTAATAAAACTTTATTACACAAAAGCTCTGAGCGATCAAGCCTCGTCTCTGGCCCCGGATTGAATTCTTCTCCTCCGGGGGCCAAGAATCCCAGTGTCTTCGCGTGATTCGACAACAACCTTTCAGCCCCACGTGGCACAGGTGCGCAGCTCATCTGCAAAACGGCCCGACAGTGCCTGCCTCCCAGGGCTGCAGCAAGGGGCAAGTGGCCTAGTTGTAGAGGATCCAACAATGACCCCTGAAATCCTGTCCACCCAGAACCTCCGAATGTGACCTTATGTGGAAATAGGGTCTTTGCAGAGGTAATGCATTAAGATGAGATCAGACAGAATTAGTGAAGTGAAAGGTACTCGGTCGTGTCCAACTCTCTGCGATCCCATGGACTATAAATCCATGGAATTCTCCAGGCCAGAATACTGGAGTGGGTAGCTTTTCCCTTCTCCCAACCCAGGAATCGAACTGGGGTCTCCTGCATTGCAGGGGGATTCTTGACCACTGAGCCACTGGAGAAGCCCACAAGAGATTAGATTCCTCTGGTTCAAGCCCCACCCTTCATTTGTGGGGTGCTTTGTTCTAACAGCTACAGGAAGCACCGCGCGACAACTCAGCCCCGAGTGGGGAGGGTGTTGTCAGCTGTTGTCACTGTTATTCTGGGAGGGACATTTACTGGTGGGCGTTGTTCTCACTGTCATCACCTCTAGGGACACTAACTGTGCATGTGGTATAAGGAAGAATGAAGGACAGGGGCTTCCCTGATGACCCAGTGGCTAGGACTCCAAGCTCCCAGTGCAGGGGGCCTGGGTTTGATCCCTGGTCAGGGAACTAGATCCCGCATGCCACAACTGAAGATCTGCATGTCACAGTGAAGACTGAAGAGCCCACGTGCTGCAGCTAAGACCCGGTGCAAAGAAAGAAATAGTAAATTAAAAACAGAAGAATGCCGGATGGTAACCGGGACCATCCTTTTTCATCACTGATAGAGGGCGACACTGGCTTTCCTGGCAGGTACACTGTGCTCTGGATTGGGGCAAGTGGGGAAGGGAGAGTGTCAGCTGGGGCTGGGGTCCTGAGCTAAACACAGGTGGAGTCCTGCACTGTCCCCATTGTGCTCAGCTGGCAGATCGGCCTTGGTGACAAGTGAGAGGAAGCAGCTGCTGCTGCACCGGCTGAGGACTCCTGATCCCCAGCCTGCGGGAGACCCTGGCAGCCCCTCCCGCTCCGCACTCGGCAAAGGTCCTGGGGAGCCGTCTGAGAGTGCCACTCCCCGCCCTGTCCTGATGCAGCAGCCTCACTGATTACAGACCCCACCAGGAAGCCACGTCCCCCGCCCTCGTCGGCTCTGCTCCTGGGTAGGGCTCACCTGCAGCGGGAGCACCACCAGGGCCACGCAGATCATGATGACCACCAGCAGCTGGGACGGCCAGATCTTGGGCGTCACGTCCCCATAGCCCACGGTGGAGAAGGTGACGATGCAGAAGTAGAA
>NW_011478469.1:1673-2177 GCF_000754665.1 Bison bison bison | reverse complement strand
AGTCAGACACGACTGAAGCGACTTAGCAGCAGCAGCAACAGCAAGGGAAGATTTCATGCAAAGATGGGCTCCATAAAGGACAGAAATGGTATGGACTTAACAGAAGCAGAAGATATTAAGAAAAGGTGGCAAGAATACACAGAAGAACTGTACAAAAAAGATCTTCATGACCCAGATAATCATGATGGTGTGATCACTCACCTAGAGCCAGATATCAGAATGAGAAGTCAAGTGGGCCTTAGGAACATCACTACAAACAAAGCTAGTGGAGATGACGGAATTCTAGTTGAGCTATTTCAAATCCTGAAAGATGATGCTGTGAAAGTGCTGCACTCAATATGTCAGCAAATTTGGAAAACAGCAGAGGCCACAGGACTGGAAAAGGTCAGTTTTCATTCCAATCGCAAAGAAAGGCAATGCCAAAGGATGTTCAAACTACCGCACAATTGCACTCATCTCACATGCTAGCAAAGTAATGCTCAAAATTCTCCAAGCCAGGCTTCA
>NW_011478469.1:865-1573 GCF_000754665.1 Bison bison bison | reverse complement strand
TGCTGCTCTGGGGTCACTTCTCACTGCCTGACTGCAGCACCTGCTCTCTTTGGCCAAAGGCTCATGAATTGCAGAAGCAGCGGCCGACCCTCTGGCAGGTCCCCCCTGTCTGTCTCCTCTCCCCCAGGGTCCCTGGGGCTGGAGAACATCACAGAAGGGCGCTGGGCCAAGCCGGCTCCTGGTGACACCTGCTGCCACCCTTAGGTTGCTCCCAGGGTTTCAGGGGCTGTACCCTGCGGGGCCACCCCAGAGTTGTTCCTGCTCAGCCAGGTCCTGTGGATCCCAGGAGGCTCTCTGGCTGTGACTGGGCATCTGTCCTGCGGGCCCAGGCAGTGTCACTCTCTGGCCACCCCACCCTGCCCCGGACCTCTGAGTGGGAGCTGGGAGGCACACTCACCAGTTGATCTCGGAGGACGACTCATTGAAGGTGTAATTCTGCTTCGGGCAGCCCCAGCTGTGGAGAGATAGAGCTGGCCGCCGCAGCCCCTCCCAGCACCGCCCCCGAAGGGACTGGACCCTTCCAGGACTGCCACGGGCTCAGGGCGTGTTGGGGGGCACTCTCCCCAACCTAGGGCCAGGCCCCACATCTCAGATGGGCGTCTGAATTCTAACACTCAGGGACGAGGAAGCCTGCTCCCACTCCGCAGAGGCTGTATGGAGGGTCTCTGAGGAGGGGGGTCTCTGAGGAGGAGGGGCAGGGGAGGGGTC
>NW_011478469.1:0-765 GCF_000754665.1 Bison bison bison | reverse complement strand
GAGGGTCTTCGAGGAGGAGGGGCATGGGGGGCAGGGGAGGGTCTCTGAGGAGGAGGAGCAGGGGGAGGGGAAGGGGGAGGCTATCTGAGGAGGAGGGCAGGGATCAAGACCATCCCCAAGGGAAAGAAATGCAAAAAGGCAAAATGGTTGTCTGGAGAGGCCTTACAAATAGCTAAGAAGAGACGTGAAAGGCAAAGGAGAAAAGGAAAGATATACCCATTTGAATGCAGAGTTCCAAAAACAAAAAGGAGAGATAAGAAAGCCTTTTTCAGTGATCAATGCAAAGAAACAGAAGAAAACAATAGAATGGGAAAGACTAGAGATATCTTCAAGAAAATTAGAGATACCAAGGGAACATTTCACAGAAGGCAATGGCACCCACTCCAGTACTCTTGCCTGGAAAATCCCATGGACAGAGGAGCCTGGTGGGCTGCAGTCCATGAGGTCGCTAGGAGTCAGACACGACTGAGCAACTTCAGTTTGACTTTTCACTTTCATGCATTGGAGAAGGAAATGGCAACCCACTCCAGTATTCTTGCCTGGAAAATCCCAGGGATGGGGGAGCCTGGTGGGCTGCCGTCTATGGGGTCGCACAGAGTCAGACACGACTGAAGCGACTTAGCAGCAGCAGCAACAGCAAGGGAAGATTTCATGCAAAGATGGGCTCAATAAAGGACAGAAATGGTATGGACTTAACAGAAGCAGAAGATATTAAGAAAAGGTGGCAAGAATACACAGAAGAACTGTACAAAAAAGATCTTCATG
>NW_011478468.1:9453-10480 GCF_000754665.1 Bison bison bison | reverse complement strand
GTAGCCCACCAGGCTTCTCTGTCCATGGGATTCTCCAGGAAAGAATACTGGAGTGGGTTGCCATTCCCTTCTCCAGGGTATTTTCCCAACCCAGGGATCGAACCTGGGTCTCCTGTATTGCAGGTGGATTCTTTACTGTCTAAGCCACCAGAGAAGCCCCTACCTATAATCTTGGAGAAGGCAATGGTACCCTACTCCAGTACTTTTGCCTGGAAAATCCCATGGACGGAGGAGCCTGGTGGGCTGCAGTCCATGGGGTTGCTAGAGTCGGACACGACTGAGCAACTTCACTTTCTAGGCACCTACAAATATAGGTCCCTTGCCAAGCCTGCTAACCAATGTCCAGGCTCTTTGTTTGATGCCTACCTGCCACCTGCTCACCATATATTACCAGTTTTCCTGCCCTGAGACCTCATGAGCACCAAGGCAATTGTCATGAAAAAGTCTGACACCCTGAACCTGTGGCTTAGTGCCCCTTGGTGATTCTAGAAGGAGGCAATGCTAGGTTTCTGGACCAAAGCCACTGCCTTCCATGCCCTGCAGTAGATAAATCTAGTTTCCCAGCAGTTCTACCCACTGGCTACTGCTTGATTATAAGACAGCACTCCAACCATCTCACACCCTTCTAACCTTGTTGGCAATTTCTACTTTCTTTAAAGCCCTGAGTCAGACTTAGAAATTGGAAGGGGCAAGAAGATGTACTCTGTGTCTTAGCCTGGCTATTTGTTCCTCCCTTTATAAACAGGGTGGGTAGAGCTTGGATTTGCTCTATTTTGGCCCCTGAACCATTATTCAGAGAAGCCCAGAAAAATTCATCCCAGGACCAGGTCTTCAGGGAACAAGATTTGGAATGAATGAAGAGAACAGAGTGACTCTTCCTGTTAGATTCCTCTGTGGCCACAGGCTTTCTGTTGCTTTGGTCTTGAGGATGGCTCACCTCAAATATGAATGGAGAGACATCCTAAATGAGCAGCTAGGAGGCATCTTATCTGTCCATCCAGAGGCTGGGACTAACAAAGAGCAAGGC
>NW_011478468.1:4609-5789 GCF_000754665.1 Bison bison bison | reverse complement strand
GGCTGAACGTCTTCATGGGGTATTGACTGTCCAGGGCCCAGTGTCCCCTCAGAGCCATGCGTGAATAATCCCTTTGCATTCCCATTCCCATCCCCACTCCAGCCGTGCTCTTGCCTTAATGGCCATATCCATTTCCTCTCCAGCGTATGTGTCATTTACTCTGCTGTTCTTAGGCTGCAGCGCAGAGAGCTGACATTTAGTATAACAAATTTCTCAGCACTTTGATGTGCTGCTTTGGGGATTAATTCTGACCTTAAAGCCAGGCAGAAACACATTCTGCAAAAAAATGAGGCATTCGAGTCACTGACTCACCTACTCCACTTTTAGATTTTTAGATTACAGGGGAAGACATAACATAAACAAAAGATCACCCATCTTTCCTCTTCTCTCTGCCACCCTCCTCTTTGGCCCACTTTAAACACCCACATTGGGTCATCAAGGAAACAGATTCCAAAGAGATGGTCTCCTTTGGGAGGTATTACTTTTTTTTTTCCTTTTTTACAATAGAATCACTCTGTCTCCGGTGCTTCCCAGGGCCTCCCCACCACTGCTCTAGCACAGCACTTCTCAAAACACCCATAAGGAAAAACCAGGGGGATTTTTCAATCCATTATGGATCAGTGTTTGGTCTGAATGCATATGGCTAGTACACTGGTCATGCCACACAGCACTTGCCACACAAAGTTCAACAATACTCAAACTGGTCTACATCCTATTCAATGAAGACAAGTCCACTCATTATATGCTTGGATATCATGGCAATGTCAAATTGCTATGAAAGTTTCTAAAAGCTTACTCTGTATTTATGTATTTATCTTGTCTTGAACCAGTAAAAGATACTTTGCAAACAGGCACTGTTCTAAGGACTAGTGACTCCAGACACAGTCTGTTAGGCCAGCAGCATGGGCAACTTCTAGGTTAGAACAGCAGGAACTGAGGCCTCACCCCAGGTCTGCAAATCAGAACCTGCATTTCACCGAGCTTCCCAAGTGGCCCGTATGCACATTGATGTTTGAGAAGCACTGTTCCAGGGGGTGGTATTTATTCTAGGACACACCCCCAAAGTGGCTTAGATGCTCTTCAGACTCCTGCTGCCCTCTGTGCTTTAGGGAGATCAATGTCATCCCTGTAATCATCTTCACCTTCGCTCTTCCAGTCCTCACATGCTCTATGAAATATC
>NW_011478468.1:0-604 GCF_000754665.1 Bison bison bison | reverse complement strand
GGTAATGAAGTGTGTTGCCCTTGCTGGCTCTGCCAGTCAGGAAGCAGGTCTGGCAGATGTCCACGTTAAACTGTTTCAGACTCCGGTACCTTGGGGAGAGGAGAGGTTGTGGGAAAGAGGATATGATGTACTCTAGTGACCTTCCCCTCCCCCAAACATCCAAATTCACACCTACATTAGAAGAGGGTGAAGCATGGAACTATAACCTCCTGTACATGGAGCATTTAACCTCCTACACATAGCAGTGGCAGAGTCCTCACTAGCTGACTAGTCTTACTCCAGAGACCATAAATCTCCATGAAATCACATGCTCAGAGTTACAGGAAGTTTGGGAAATAGCATTGTCTCACCATCTTTTTTCAAAAGGAGGGTGGTATAAACAACAAGATCCCACTGTATACAGAAAACTAAATTCAATATCCTATGATAAACCATAATGGAAAAGAATATTTAAAAAAGAATGTGTATATACACATATATACATAGATGTGTATATATACATTCTGAATATATATATAATGTATCCAAGTCACTGCTGTACAGCAAAAATTAACACAATGTTGTAAATCAATTATACTTAATGTTGTAAATCAGTTATATTTTA
>NW_011478467.1:9991-10389 GCF_000754665.1 Bison bison bison | reverse complement strand
AACTATTAAATATACTTATTCTTTCTCTGAAAGAAAATCTCATTGAAAAGAAACATTGAAAAAAAAAAAAGTAATCTTTCCTGGTTTTTCCATAAAATGTAGACACACAAAGTTTAATTGAAGAAAATAGGGAAAACCACTAGACCATTCAGGTATGATGTAAATCAAATCCTTTATGATTATACAGTGGAAGTGAGAAATAGATTTAAGGGACTAGATCTAATAGACAGAGTGCTTGATGAACTATGGATGGAGGTCCGTGACATTGTACAGGAGACAGGGATCAAGACGATCCACATGGAAAAGAAATGCAAAAAAGCAAAATGGCTGTCTGAGGAGGCCTTACAAATAGCTATGAAAAGAAAAGAAGTAAAAAGAAAAGGAGAGAATGAAAGATA
>NW_011478467.1:9171-9891 GCF_000754665.1 Bison bison bison | reverse complement strand
CCATTTAGTGCACAACTCAAATCTGTTTCCTATTTATTAGTTATCCTTTTAATCTTAGAATGGGATTCCCTGGCTCAGACGGTAGAGAGTCTTCCTACAATGTGGGAGAACTGAGTTTGAACCCTGGGTCTGGAAGATCCCCTGGAGAAGAAAATGGTGTTCTTGCTTGGAAGAATCCAAGTATTCTTGCTTGGAAAATCCCATGGATGGAGGAGCCTGGCGAGCTACAGTCCTTAGGGTCGCAAAGAGTTGGACATGACTGAGTGACTTCACTTTTATCTTAGTATATTTTTAGCTAATTAGTACTATATGAGAAAGGCAGTGGCTATTATATTTCTAGACAAATGGAGATCAAATATCACTTGATAGTGTTGATTAATATTTACATAATAACATTAAGAAAATTCATTGCAAAGGAAAATTTAAAAAGTATTCAATTCTCTTATATCTATCTATCTATCTATCTACTTTATTGTCTTTGTTCATTGGCCTACAATATATAAAATTACTATTTAAACAAGTCAAAATAATTTTTTAAACTTGCTGTCTTATATTTCTTTCATTTATCTAAGACTACTGAGATATAATCATTGACATATCACAGAAAGTTCCAGGAACAAAGTATTCTAATTTTTCATATATTACTTTGCATAAAAATAGCCTCGAGTGCATGCATGCATGCTAAGTTGCTTCAGTTATGTCCTACTCTTTGCGACCCTA
>NW_011478467.1:4324-5691 GCF_000754665.1 Bison bison bison | reverse complement strand
ACACGTGTATACCTGTGGAGGATTCATGTTGATATATGGCAAAACCAATACAATATTGTAAAGTTAAAAAATAAAATAAAATATAAAAAAATAAAATAAAATAAAAAGAGTGAAGAAAGAGTTATCTTTCAAAAGAAAGGCACAGTACTTTTATCAAGTTAAAGGGAAGTGATTTTTTACAAAAAAAGAAAGGAAATGTTCTTAAAATGTATTAGAATTTTATAGTAGCAAGCTGTAAAGAATTTCAGATTCTGAGACAATCTAAATGTCATTTCATTCCTGTGTTTCCTCATCTCAGTTGCAATGGATATCTATATTAGAGCCATTTTCATATTCTTTCTTTTGGTCAGAATCTCATTGGGTACATGTATTCATAGATGTTTATTTTCATGTGTAATGGCAAAGATAATCTTGGCAATTTCATTGTTACACAGGCACATACCACAGAAAAAAATTTTCCTACAGGTTTTTTTTGTTAATTCTGATAATCTCAACCTGTGATAAAACATAAAAATTTACCTTTCATAACTTATATGACATTGTATATTTCTGACATTGTATTTGTGTCCTCTGTAGAAAAAATACATTGATTTATCTAGGTCCTTTATCTGCGTTATTTGAAAAATAAATTTTAGAGATGCCAAGTTTATTAAAATATACAGCATTACTCATTTCATTTGGAAGGGCTAAAGCTTAAGCAACACTGAAAACTCTAAGTGGTCTAAGGCAGACATCCTGTTTTGTCTCTAGTTTAGCAGTTTCTATTGATTTCCTCTTTGATGTTTGCTGATCTCCCTCCATTTTTTAAAATAAATTTTATTTTTAGAGCAGTTTTAGGTTCCCAGCAACATTGAGAGGAAGATACTGAAACTTCCCATGTACCCCTGCCCGTACACACTTATACCTTCTTCCATTGTCAACATCCCCAATCAGAGTGGTACACTTGTTACAACTGATGATCAAGTGACACATCATTATTAAACAAGGTCCACTGTTTACATTAAGGTTCATTCCTGCTGTACATTGAATGAGTTAGGACAAATTTATAATGACATATGGGCTTGCCAGGTGGTGCTAGTGGTAAATAACCTGCCTGCCAATGCAGGAGACATAAGAGATGCAGTTTTGATCCCTGGGTTGGGACAATCCTCTGGAGGAGGGCATGGAAACTCACTCCAGTATTCTTGCCTGGAGAATTCCATGGACAAAGGAACCTGGCAGGCTATATAGTCCATAGGGTCACAAAGAGTCAGACACAACTGAAGTAACTTAGCATGCACACACACATAATGACATAAATCTACCAAAGGGAAAGGCGTGGGAGAGGGAATGGAAGAAGTGGGAGTTAGAAAATGCATACTATTATA
>NW_011478467.1:0-1185 GCF_000754665.1 Bison bison bison | reverse complement strand
TCCAAGACAAAGGCACTGGAAGACTGAATGCCTGGTGAGAGTGTTCTTCCTGGCTTGGAGATGGCCATCTTTTTTGCTGTATTCTTGGACTGTGAATAGACAGAGATCAAACTGTCTGGCCTTTTCTTATAAGGACACTAATTCCATTATGAGGACTCATGACTGTATCAAAACCTAATTACCTTTCAAAACTCAACCTCTAAAAACCATCACACTGGCACTTGGATCCTCAACATATGAATCTCAGCAGTACATATTTAGTATATAGCACTCCTCCCTTTGTCTCTCAAAATGTACTTCTTTCTCATATATAAAATGCATGCATTCCATCACAATAGTCTCAAAATGGTAAATTCATTCCAGCATCAGCTCTAAAGTCTAAAGTTCGAAGTCTCACATAAATGACTTGAGATATGGATGAGACTTGAGATGGGCTTCATCTGCAGTAGTGAACCTCTGAAAGAAAACAAGTTAAATGCTTCTAGAATACAATGGTAGAATAGACATAAGATTGCAAAGTCAAACTCAGCAGGACAAATTCCATTAGATCTTAAGGAGTGAGTAAACCTTTTTGTTTTGATGTTTTACCTTCCAGTCCCACTGGGGTATCAATGTCACTCCCGTAGCTGGGTAGGATGCATCTCCTCCTTTATATGGCAGAACTGTGGTATGAAAAATGTCCCCAAAGAGAGACAAGGCAGACTCTATAGAATAGGGTTCCCACCCACAGGACTATGCTAGGTGGGAGTCTCATTCCCAGGGTTCTGTGTAGCCCAGCTTCCATGGCTTCAAATGGATGACATATTGCCTTTTGAAATTGAGGCAATGGTCCTGATGATCTCTGAATTGCCTTTGGGGCTACCCTTTCTTGTTTTTGAAGAACAGCACAAATTCACAGCCAAAGTTATCATCCTTTCCTGTGCTATCTAAGTTCAAAAGTCTTTCTTCATTCTGTCCCGTTTACATTACCTTTAAAGTGTTCCTACTTGAGTGGTTGTTTAGCTCCATGACTCACACCTGTATTAATCTACTTATCAAAAGCCAAGCACCATTCTTATCCTTTATGAACAAACACACTTTCTATTTTTTTTTCAATAAACAGCTTATTTTTGTTTAACAATTATTTCTTCATTTCTTTCTTCTCATAGTTTACCTCAAGCAGTCAGGAGGAACCAAGATATTCTT
>NW_011478466.1:8154-9838 GCF_000754665.1 Bison bison bison | reverse complement strand
GCTAGGGCACGGGGGAGGCGCGGGGAGGGGGCGCTCAGAAAGACTCAAAGCTGCGCCCGCGTCCCGGGTCCCCGCAAGGGCTTGCGATGCGGTCTCCCAAGGCCGGGAGGGGGACAGTCCGGGCCTCCCAGCCTCTGTCCAGGGACCAGGTGAGCGGTGGGCCGAGGAGGGCATTAGGCCACCCGGGTCTTTGCCTCCTTTGCCTCGCCCCACTTCGCGCCTGGAAGCTCCCCCCTCCCCAGTGTCCACAGCCGCGGGTGGGTGGCGGCCTGACGCTCCGGTCCAGGTGGGTCCCTCCGCGCACCACACTTTGCACCAGGAAGGACTCGGTCTGGAGCACCCTCCTCAGGGTCCGGTGTGGGAAATAGGCAGCCCGTGGTGCCAGCCGTGCGGAGTGCCTGCTCCAGCATGTGCTGCAACTTGACTCACTCCAGAGGCCTAGGAGCCGTGGGCCGCTGACCTGCTGGCTGCACAGGCCCGGGAGGTCTGGAGGTGCCCTGGCAGAGGCCTGTTCTGACTTTGCCTTTCCCGGCTGTGGGTGTGTGTGTGACAGTGTGTGTGCATGATTGCATGTGTGCACGTGTGTGTGTGCATATGAGGAGCGGTGGAGGCCAGGAAGGAAGGTAGGTTGAGGTCCACTCATGAGTGGCCTTGAGTGGCAGGCTAGGAATTGGGGTGCTCTCCGCATGGCCCGGAAGGGGCTATCAGTCTTTAATACTACCAAGTCACTAGAAAAGACCCTGATGCTGGGAAAGACTGAAGGTGGGAGGAGAAGGGGACAACAGAGGCTGAGATGGTTGGACGGCATCATCGACTCAATGGACATGAGTTTGAGCAAACTCTGGGAGATGGTGAAGGACAGGGAAGCCTGGCGTGCTACAGTCCATGGGGTCGCAAAGGGTTGGACATGACTGAGCGACTGAACAGCAACCCAGATGCCAGGCGAGGTCCAGGGGTTACAGGAAAACAAGACGGTCCCCTCCTCACTGAGCCGACTTCCCCTGGGGCATTCAGACACCCGCCGCACGAATTGAATGGTCTCAGCAGTAACGAGTGCCATGAAGAAACTAACAGCAGTCTGGCCACTGGAGACGCCCCCTTTCTGGAGGGATGTTTGAGTTGAGATCCTAACGAGAAGTCTGGGCCCCACAGAGGTGAGGTTTCTGGAGAAGCAGCCTGGGCAGAGGGCGCCGGTGTTCACAGAGCGGCAGGACAGCGAGGGGCGGGGAGCCGGGGCAGGCCCTGGAGGGAACGGGACTCGCTGGTTGCCAGCAGGAGGCTGTAGCCTGGGCTCTGCCAGCACCCGGTGTCCGAGGCGGGAGTGAAGCCTGTGACCGTCCCGGGCAGAACGATCCACCCAATCAGGGCTCCGTGCTGGGGGCCGTGGAGCTCAGGGTGGAGAGGTCACAACTCTTCCCAGGGAAAAAGGCAGGATCGATTTTTCCTTCTGAAGGGCTTGACCCCTGAGGGCCTGCAGGTCAGCAAGGGGAGCTGACCCGGCCAGGCCGTGCTGCTCGGCCAGTCTGCTCTTGCGACACTGGCCTGGCTAGAACTTATTAACCAGAAAACTGTGTGGTAACCTCTGCTCCCTGGGCTGGGGGTCGCCCAGCACAGTGTCCTGCAGGGCCAGTCCCAAGGAGCCCAGTGCGGCTGCGCCGGGCCTGTCCTTAGGGTGGGCTTGTTT
>NW_011478466.1:4143-5149 GCF_000754665.1 Bison bison bison | reverse complement strand
GGACGTGGCTGGCAGAGGTGGGGTGTGAGATGGAGGCAGGTGGGGCTGGGTGGTCAGGGCCTTCCTAGAGGGCAGTGGTTTCCCCTTTTCCCATTGTTTGCTCCCGCCCAAGCCCCTGAAGCTCTGGAGGGCAAGTTCCCTGCGCTGGTGACAGGGACTCGGTCTATCAGTGACCCCCGAGGCAGGCGGGACATGGGGGTACCGAGACCCAGGGGTGGATGCAGTGTGCCCAGGCGAGCTGGCCAAGCCCCTAGGGCCACGGGCAGTCTGGTGCCGCGGCGAACACCTCTCCCTCGCCCCCAGCGTTCGAGAGCAACACTGTGGGCACAAGCTGGCTTGGCGGGAAGAGGAGAAGCCCCTTGCAGACGCTCTACGACCTGGACCAGGTAGGCAGACCCCCCTCCCCCTGCTTCCTCCAGCCATAATGGCCAGAGCCCGTGTGGACCTGCTGCCTGGGGGCTGTGGCCGCCTCGGGCTCTGGCCAGGGAGCGAAGGCCAGGTTGTGATGGGGCAAACGCTAGGGGCAGGCGGAGAGACCTGGGGGCGTCCAGCCGCCCATCTGCCCGCCCAGCCCTCCAGGTGTGGACTATGCCCGGCTCTGTGCTGCAGCGTTCCACGTGGGGGACATAATGAGCAGCGGGCTGTGTGCCACCCACAGCAGGAGGGACGCAAAGGGAAGCCCCAGGCTCAGTGCTGCTGGGACAGGGAGACGGGCCAGGCGTGCCACCCTCCACCCCCGAGCCTGAGGGTCCACATGCTGTTCCCAGTGTGTGCCGACTGAGTGCACAGGCCCAGCTCACACACGCCTCTGAAGGTGCCCTCAGCTCTACTGAGCACCTGCCAGGTACGGGCCCTGCTCCAAGCCAGGGAGCGAAGGCAGGAGCCTCAGCTGGGCCTCTGCCCTTGTGGTGCTGATGGGAAGGGCCTGGTGTAGGTGGGGACCCCTCCCTGGGCGGGGGGCGGTGACTGGGGCGGCAGTGAGGACCTGCTGGCGATCAGTCGCATC
>NW_011478466.1:0-868 GCF_000754665.1 Bison bison bison | reverse complement strand
CCTGAAGGCTCTCAGAGGGCCCGACGTGACGAACCCTTCCACGGGAGAAGCTGCAGCCCAGCCCGTCAGCCCAGGGGAGAAGAGGTTCAGAGGCCCGGGAGCACAGTGGAGAAGACACAGCCTCGGCCCCGAGGCCCCATGCCCACTCACGTCGGTGCGGGTGGTGGGCCGGGTGGGGCCCTTCAAAGAGACAGTCTGGGTCAGGGCAAGTGTCTGTGCATCTTTGCGTTTGTGTGTGGGGTCTGGGGGTGTCCTCCGTGTGCAGGGTGTGTGGGAGTGAGTGCGAGTCTCCCCGGGGCTCGACGTACTCGGCCCAGACGTGCTGTGTTTGCGTGGGGGCCAGGGGCTGAGACTCACCCTCGGACGGGGATGGACCTCGTGGGCAGCAGCGTCTTCTGCAGCGGCAGCTGCTCCCGCAGCAAGCTGCTCATCTTCATGAGCACCCAGGGCCACAGGGGCTCCGAGCTGGTCTCCGTCAGCCAGGAGAACCTGTGGGTGGTGACAGACCGGGGCTGAGAGCTGAGGGCAGGTGCCCCTGCCGCGGGCAACCGTGAGGAGGCCGTGGCCCCCAAGGTTGGGCTCGGGGCTGCCCTCAGCCCTCCCAGACCCCTCAACCCAGAGAAACAGGCCGCCAGGCAGAGGCCCCAGGCCGCCCAGCCTGCGGGCTCTGCGGGCTCCTGCCCCGCCCCCACAGCCAGACCCCATCACACCCCCCACAGGAGCAGGTGTGCTGAACAGGCGACAGGAAACAGCCAGCCGAGGCTCTGGGGGGCCCAGCTCAGGGGCGAAGGGGTGGTGTGGAGCCCGCCATCGGGGAGCACGGAGCAGCTCAGGGGACAGAGACCCCCACCTGCTCCTGCCGTGTTTC
>NW_011478465.1:14518-16332 GCF_000754665.1 Bison bison bison | reverse complement strand
TGTGGGTGTCTCTCTCTGGCTTGGTTACCAAAGAAACCATTATGTTCCATACTATTCGAATAATGGCTTTACTAGTGCTCTAAATACTTTCTTCTTTTCTAACCTGACTGCACTGCAGATTTAGAGTCACCATCTGTCAGTAGCCAAAAAGAAGGGTTTCTGGAAATGCTATGGCCCTTTCCACACTGTTTTAAACCTGGGTCTCAAGATTCCAACCTGAGAAGTCGGCTTCCAAGGCCAATATTTTCCCAGCAAACCCAGGCCAGCGTCTCCACACACCACTGCACTGCCAAACTGTGGAAGTGAGAGGTATTTGCTGATGTCCCATTAGGCTGCCAAGCCTCCGGCCACCCATGCTGTGAGGTTCCTGTCTTGCTGCAGTTACAAGAGCAATGCAGCTCTGGCCCAGAAGTGTGGAGGGGAGCTGGTTGTCACAAGTGTCTGTCTGTCACTCTTGGCGCTGGACTCAATCATGTCATCCACCCACGGATCTGATTTCCAGAGTAATCAGTGCATAGAGCAGCTGAGGCCACTTCTCCTCTTAGCTGCCAGGTTGTGACCTCCAGAACCTCTAATCCCACAGCAGAATTCCACAAGGAGCCCAGGAAGTTTATGCCCTCGTGAGGGGTTTTGTAGAAAAGTACTTGGTTTTTACCCTCTATCGACGTTTGCCCTTCCCCACCCACATTTTCCCCTAAGTTTATTGAGATGTAATTGACATAACACTGGGTAAGTTTAAGGTGTGCAATGTGATGATGTACATGTACAACAATATGTACAACATGTACATATTGTGAAATGATTACTGCATTGTTAACACCTCCATCACCTCACATATGTAAACTTTTGGGGAGATGGGGGCATGAAAACATGTAAGATTTACTCTCTGAGTAAATTCCAAGTATATACTACAGTATTGTTAACTATAATCATCATGCTATACCTGAGGTCCCCAGAGCTTATTCATCTTATGACTGTAAATTTGTATACTGTGACCAACTCTTTATGTGGATAGAGGCACAGTGCATTTAGTAAATTTCCTATGAATCTGATGCAACCAGAAACTAAGGAATGAGGTCTTCTTGCAAATCTCCAGGTCTTTGCAACAAAGGGTTCTAAGTTTCTCTTCCAAGCAGCCTGGCTTCTCTTTTGGAGATTTTACATAAATATTAAACGGCTTCC
Organism: Bison bison bison; assembly: GCF_000754665.1. Lineage (NCBI taxonomy): Eukaryota > Metazoa > Chordata > Mammalia > Artiodactyla > Bovidae > Bison > Bison bison. The sequence continues at coordinate 15,150 of NW_011478465.1, read as the reverse complement.
AAATTTCTCTCCCTTGGGCATCCAAGTATAAATCTGGTGAAATTTTTTAGTTGGTCCAACCACAAGAGTGTTATTGATTGCAAATTAAAAATACACAAGCTTGAGGCTTTCCCAGTGGTCCAGGAGCTAACACCTCACACTCCCAATGCAGGGGGCCTAGTTTCCATCCCTGATGAGGGAACTAGATCCCACATGCTGTAACTAAGAGTTTGCATGCCTCAATGAAAATTGAAGATCCCATGTACTGAAACAAAGACCTGGCACATCCAAATAAATAAATAAATATTTGCTTTAAATAAAAATAAGCAAGTTTTCCTAAGGCTAGTAGCTATGTCCACTAAGACTAGTAGTTATTTGCACTACGACAAACCCACACTACCACCACCCCTTTCTAAAATAGTACTTTAAGCCAGGGGTCTCCAAACTACTTGGATCAAGCATACAAAAATTGTTTACACAGTGTGGGTTTCCCTGGTGGCTCATCTGGTAAAGAATACACCTGCAATGGAGGAGGCCTGGGTTCAATCTCTTGGTCAGGAAGATACTCTGGAGAAGGAGATGGCAACCCACTCCAGTATTCTTGCCTGGAGAATCCCATGGACAGAGGAGCCTGGTGGGCTATAGTCTTTGGG
>NW_011478465.1:9498-11138 GCF_000754665.1 Bison bison bison | reverse complement strand
AGAATGGCAATTAGCCATATGGCTCAGGAAAGAAGGAGGGTAAGGTGGAAGAAGTGTTCCAGTCTACTAAATGGGCACTTTCTGTTTAAATAAGGTGATTCATAGATCAGTAGCACAACTGTGGAGCCCCTGGTACCTATGGGAGCCTATGGTTAAAGCTTTATAGGACAGTGCCTCCAAGAGCAAGGTCACCTTCTCCCCATCACTTGGATCAATGCCCCACCCAGTTCCTATTTTGTCTTTCATCACGTCACTGACTCTGAATTTTTAAGGAACCCTAAAGTTCCCCATCCAACACTTGAATCCCCCATCAACATTCCAAAAAGATTTCCATCCAGGAGTTCACACTAAAAACCTAGGAGTAATATGGATTCCTCTTCCTCTAATAACACCCAACCTCCAAAAAGCATTCACAAAACATCATTTCTTTTCCTCCTGGTATATAGCTGGATTACCATTAGGAGGGACTGCATCATTAAGTTCTTGATAATGAAATGATAGTGAAATGTTGTGGTTAGTCTATACCACAAGACAGAAGGGAACTAGATCCCTGAACGACTGAGTGGAGAACAGTCACCAACACTCCTTACCTGAGTTGGAATGTGACATGAGTGAGAAATAAACTCTCGCAGTAAGCCACTGAGATTTTCTAAATGGTTTGTTTTGACACTTATCCTATCTTGATTTATACCAAGAATAAAATAAAGACCTTGTGATACTAATACTGTTAAATTTTCAAAGACAGACAATTCAACTTTCGGCAATCTCAGCCATTTTGGGCTGTTACAAATTATGTAGTTTTAACATCAGTGGGTGACAAGCAAAAAGCTAGCGGCTTCTTAGATGACATAAACATACTGTATTTGCTTTTCAAGTGCTGGAAATGTTTCTAACTAAAACATGAAAGAAATTTCTTAACAGGCTGACTTGGGGAAAATGTTCAACATGAAGAGACCAAAATGTTTTCTAAAAAGGGAAACAACTCAATATGGTCCCAAAGCCCTGCCCGGGCTTTAATAGAGGGGCATCCAAAGTAAAGTAAAATAGCTGAAACTTAAGGGAAATTTTCTCATGAGGGTAGGATGTTATTATCATTTAATTTAATATTTATTTTTCTAAAGTGATTTTTTTTTAAATTAAGGGAACTCTCCAAAGTCTCTATCGTGACCTCCTGGGGATTCATAGGATGAAACTGAATCACTCTTCTACACCACCACCCTTCAGCTATTTCTTGCTAACACTGTGTATTCAGGCCATTACATATTCCTAATAATCAGGAGACATTTTTTTCTGTGTAATTTTAGTTTTTCCTATCTTGAATTCCTCTCTATATATTAAGAAAAATAGTAATTAACAGTAATACTAATGGCATCTGCAGTGGACATTATACTTGACAGAAAGCTTTCACCTCCATTATCAACTTATAATACTTGGTAATTCTCAAAATAATCCATTTCTTTTTATAGTCTACATGTGGCATTTATAAAATTGTAATTTCCCGCTTCCTAATGTTCCCTGAACTACCACAGTCCTACCAATTATATACAGTAGTTAGAGGCATTATAATGTATTTTATTTGTAAAATATGGATATGTTTACCAGAAAAACAAAAGGATCAATTATCTCTAACAAAACTGAAC
>NW_011478465.1:4792-6249 GCF_000754665.1 Bison bison bison | reverse complement strand
ATGAATTTCTATAATTAATATATATTAATAATGAGATAAACATTGGTAACATTTATTAAATTCTTATATTTGTCCATCACTGTGATGCACTTTTTACATATATCTTGTTTAAACCTCAAAACAGGACAAAAAGTAGAAAAAAAGATTCATCTTACTTTACTGATGGGAAAGCTACAACTTGGAGGTTTTTCACTGCACATCTGAAAAGATGGAACAACTAAGAGGGGGAAAAGTCTGTATACGAATCCATGTCTATCTGAATCTACACATGCATTCCTGCCACTACACCATGTGATATAACTGATATGGGAGAACCTTCACTGGACCACACATCAGAAGTGCCTCACTGTGATCAACATGTCCATGCTGATTTTCATGAGTTGGGATGTAAAATGTTGCCCTCCATCTGAAGGCAGAGCAGCAGATAGGCAGAAGGCGTGTTTCGCCTAGCAAGCATATAAAGCAATGTGGAGTGAAGGGAGAGAGATGAATTCAGTACACACTCAAGACTATACGAACGCAGTTATGAATGGGAGGCCAACAATTCAAGAAAACCTCAACCCAGAGGTCCAGCCTGCAGCAGCCTCAACCAGCTGTAACCAAGGAGACCCCAAAATTAAAGGACATTTGGGTTTCACTGATACCTCAAAGAGCTATGAAGGCAATAATATCAGAAATATGTACAGATACTACTGGTCTCATCCAGATAAGCATGTGTGTGAAAACAACAACGGACTAACTAGATACAGACCACACTGAGAGCTAAAGAAAGTCTACCAGTGGCAAGGAATAAGAGATTAGCACAGAGGCAGAACAAGCAAGAGTGTCCAAGCAGAGCAGTTGGGTGAAGGTGGACATTTGGTAGAAGGACCACCTGAGTCCTCCAAGCTTCAATAGCCCCTAAAGATACTGCAATATTAGGTAAGAAAGGACACTGGAGGTTATCGACAGTCACCTTAGGACATCCCCCCTCCCCATTATTTGACAATGGAGTTGATAAAGTGACAAAACTACTGCTGCTAAAAATTATAATCTAAGATCATTAGGAAGAAATAAGGATCATGTCAAAATACTATGTATAAGAAGGCTATGGGAGACTTCCTTGGTGGCCCAGTGGCTAAGACTCCCCATTCCCAATGCAGGGGGCCCAAGTTTGATCCCTGGTCAGGAAATTGGATCCTGAGTGCTGCAACAAAGACACAATAAAGCCAAATAAATACGTTTTAAAAAAAATTTAAAGAAGGCTACAAAAAGTATAAATAGATGTAATGCCATTTACTCATTCAGTTCAGTTCAGTTCAGTCACTCAGTCGTGTCCGACTCTGTGACCCCATGAACCGCAGCATGCCAGGCCTCCCTGTTCATCAACAACTCCCAGAGTTCACCCAAACTCATGTTCATTGAGCCGGTGATGCCATCTCATCTTCTGCTGTCCCCTTCTCCTCCTGCCCTCAATC
>NW_011478465.1:0-1001 GCF_000754665.1 Bison bison bison | reverse complement strand
TCTCCAGGGGATCTTCCCAACCCAGGGATCGAACCCAGGTCTCCCACATTGCAGTCAGATTCTTTACTAGCTTAGCTACCAGGGAAGCCCATTTCCTAAAGTAAAGCATGCTAAGTTCTGGAAGGCACATGATGACATCAGCCACTGAGTTGGCTTATCTTACCAAAACTTTCACTGACAAATAGAAAATATTTTTCATAAAACATGCACCCTCAGACATAAAAGGAGTTATTTATCACAAATTTAAAAGCCCCATAAAGCCCAATCACTGATGACTAGAAATGTTATTGTACTTAGAATATCAGGACCTCGATCTCAATACTGCTTTCATTAAATGCTTTTGCCAAAGTTATGAAACCTTCATAATTCCATGAAAAATGGGTGTCTCTAACAATACCATATATAATTAAGTATATATTGCTGTGCAGTTGGAAAATTCCATTGTCACCTGCATCAGCCTCAAAGACCAATTTGCATACACAGATCAAAGGGACCCTTACAGCTTGCTGGTTCATTTAAAAGTGAACCAGGACAATTTTAAGACCTTATTAAATCCCTCAAATTAATCAGAATAAGAATGCTTTGACGTGTAAACAGCAAAGGACTTTATGAGGGATTATGAAGGAGTGTACTCATCTATTGCTTGAGTTGAACTTTTCTGATGTGTTCATTTTCATTCCTGGTCTCTCTCAAGCCTCAGTATTCTTGAATCTTGTTTCACATTCATGATGTATTTTAAAGTCAAATCAAATTTGTATTATTCTATTCAATTAAACATCCAAAGCTTGGGCTGGTCCTCCAGCAATGCAGGAGTGGAAAAAATATTGTTGACATAAAGTAGAAACCGAAGCCCATCACATCTTCATGTTGCACAACATCCTTCCATGGGGACCAAGCAAGGGACAAGCCAGGCTGGGGAGTTCTTCATGGCCAGGATAGAGGGAGGGAATGGAAAGCAGAGACCAGGGTCAAGGACAAGGGCCCACTTCTATGGATGATAG
>NW_011478464.1:13415-15120 GCF_000754665.1 Bison bison bison | reverse complement strand
TACAGAGTGAAGTAAGCCAGAAGGAAACAGCACCAATACAGTATACTAACGCATATATATGGAATTTAGAAACATGCTAACAATAACCCTGTGTACAAGACAGCAAAAGAGACACTGATGTATAGATCAGTCTTATGGACTCTGTGGGAGAGGGCGAGGGTGGGATGATTTGGGAGAATGGCATTGAAACATGTATAATATTATATAAGAAACAAATCGCCAGTCCAGGTTCGATGCAGGATACAGGATGCTTGGGGCTGGTGCACTGGGATGACCCAGAGGGATGGTATGGGGAGGGAGGTGGGAGGGGGGATCAGGATGGGGAACATGTGTACACCTGTGGTGGATTCATGTTGATGAATGGCAAAACCAGTACAATATTGTAAAGTAAATAATAATAATAAATAAATAAATGATAAATGGTTAAAAAAAAAGCTGTAGAGTCATTATGGAGTCATTAGAGAACAGGCCTCTCTTGTTCATTGGTTATGTGCCAAGTATACCTAACAAAGCACAATTTATTCATTTGCACATTTATCAAATATACATTAAGAGCAAAATGGAAACCTGTGATAAGGAGAGAAGAGCACCAGAGTATCAGTTCTTAATCACGACCTTTTGCTAGGCTTCTTTTCTGACAAAACCCAAACAAAGGAGACAAACAGAAAGACATTTCCATTATTCTTTTACATGAGGATCACGTAGGTTCCCGGAGGTTAAATACTGTGGAAATAATATATTCTGAAATTGCCAGTGTCAATTTTAATTTTGAAAAGGCTTTTAATATGGGTGAATGATATTTTCTTATAGATATCTTTAACAAACTAGGATTTTAGACTTAAATTTACATAGTTTGGCTGGAATATCAGCTTCTTATTATTTGATGTCTTCTCATCTCTTACTCCTAATTTATACAAATGGTATAATGTCTTTCCTGGAAATAGTGTGTGGGTACTTGGTAATGCTGCCCTTCCTCCATTCTCCTTCTCATATCAGCTCTTGTCACCATCAAGAAGAAAATAAATAGATCACCTTATTAAGAGTAATGATATCTTCAATGTCTTCCCAGCTCTGTTTCTAATGAGGAGATGCTTTCTGTAGCAGAGAATAAAATACAACCTGTGAATTTGTGACTACCTACTGCTTTTTACATAATGCAGTGATGCATTTAATGAACATTTTCACTGTGGTATCTTCCAGAACTCCTTGTGTATGTTTTTAAGATTTAAAAACAAACCTACTTTTGGACGATTTCAATTTCTGTGTACTCAAATATTTTCATACCATTTATCAGGAGAGAGGGAATGTTTGCACCATCATTTTCCCTTGGTGATTTGGTATCCTTTTTGTCTCTTCTTTGTAAATTTGGCAGATAATGAGCACCCAAAGGCCAAATGTCTACTCTAAGTAGCTTGACCTCTATTCATGGAAAGGATGCATTTGGATGATATATTTTGTTGTCAGAAGCTTCATGAACATAAGTAACAATATTTAAGAGGCCAGGGATATGCCTCTTAGCCCCATGTTACCACGGTAGTGCTGCTTCCTATTTCTTGGAGCTCAGTGACCCACCCTCGGACTTTTGTTTCTCTTGGAATAATATTGTTAATCTTTATGATTACACAGTTGCTTTTTTTTTTTTCATTCTGGGCCCAGGAATGTGGTCCTTCATCCTGCTGGGTTCAGGTCTTAGACTTCAGAGAGT
>NW_011478464.1:8375-10853 GCF_000754665.1 Bison bison bison | reverse complement strand
TTACCTTTCTGACTTCAAGCCCTATCTCTATTACTTTTCATGGAGCTGCAATGAGTTTCCTAGTTGGTTTGTGTGGAAGAGAAGCAGGGTATTTATAACTCAACTGAGCCTCTCTTCCTTTCTCTTGAGAGACAAGATGGCTCCAAGAAGCACATATGTTACTCTGCTTCTCAGTGCTGTAGGGTGCCCAAGTAGCAGAAAAAGCCTGTGGTGATCTAGTGATGCCTGGGACTGTTTGCATTTCTCATAATGCCCAGTTTTGGATGTTAAGTTTGTCCAATATTCTTGTTCAATATTATGAAACCTACTTGTCCACATATATAAGCCACACTCTGTCATTTATTTCTAATTGTTTTATTCATAAAGGCAAAATTTTATCCTCCTATACTGATCTCTATAATCTCAATTAGATCAGAATGAAGGCATGGAAAAGAAACACTGCTTACTGGATGTCTTCTTTTTCCCTAACAGGCTGTCACCGAGAATTAGATTGGTCAATGTAAGTAAAATGTTAGTAAGGTGTCCTGCATGTTGTAGGTGGCTAATCAATGCTACCTCTTAGTCATATAGGTAATTTTAGGTATGCAGAGTTCTTTCATGGAGCTTAATGTCAATGTTGCAACATTTCTTTGGATCAAGACTTATTTTAATAGAACGTATCATTCTTTTGTCCTTGTCCTTATGTTAGTTACTAAGTTGTGTCCGACTCTTTGCGACCCCACAGAGTGTAGCCCACCAGGCTCTTCTGTCCATGGAATTCTCCAGGAAAGAATACTGGAGTGGGTTGCCATTTCCTCCTCCAGGGGATCTTCCCAACCCAGGGATTGAAGCCAGGTCTCATGAACTGCAGGCAGATTCTTTACCATCTGAGCCACCAGGGAAGTCCCTGTCTCATTCTGTTAATTCAGGTCAATTTGAATCTAGAGAAAACCATAGTACAAGAGTCTGAGGGAAAACTGGGATGTGCTGTTGTCACAAGGACTTAATCTTTATATCCTAATGCCTTACAATCCTAACCTTTTTCCAACTAAAAACAGTTGAATCATCTGGTCTAATACCTCCTTTTACAGAAGCAGAAATTGAGGCCAAGGTAATTTAAGAGATTTCCTTAAAATTATACAGATTCTAGGTGATGGGAATTATCATTCAGATCTTTCCATTGTACTCTCCAGATAAGCAAGGGACCATAAATCAGCTACTAGAACAGTTTAGTTTTTGTTTGTTTGTTTGTTTGCATTTTATTATTTTTATTTTATTTTTTAACTTTACAATATTGCACTGGTTATCCTAGAACAAGTTTGAAAATGTCACTATAAACGAGCACTTATTTTTGAGGAAGGGTCTACCACCCCTCTGGATCAGGGGGATCTATGGTGGTAAATATCCAGTGAACTCCTAGTAATGGTGAGCATCCATATTTTAATAGTCTTGGGATCAGAATAGCCTGAGTGTTGACCCATAATTTCCCTCAACACACAGAACATTCATAATTACTAAAAAGTCATACTGTGAGAATTATGCCTTTTATTTTTCCACTGGGATCCTGGCCCAGATTCCCTGCTGGCATAGCTGACTTTAGCCTCGTGACCTTTCATCATGTACATAAAAACCTCAGAAAAAAAGCCTCATTTTGCTCAAGTAAACTAATTATCAGCTGAAAAAACAAAACCAAAAAGAGAAGAAAGCCTCAAAAGGACAAATGTACTTGTGACCCAAGGAGAGGATGCTGAAGGTTACCATGGCGAGCCTAAATCTAACATGGTTTAACAGACAAAGTGAAATGACAATGAAAGGTGGTAAATCTGACATTTAAAAACCCTCTGACATTTTTGAAAACTGCTCTCCTGCCATTTTCTTCTCAGTAGATAGAAGCACTGAGCCATCACTGTGCCTTTATATGCATATTTGAGAGAACATAACTACTTACTTATTTTTAGTTTGTTTTTCCTTTGAATTGGAGAGCAGAAATGTTTTTCCTTCCAGACTGATTATTTGTGGTACAAATGGATCTAAATCTGTAGGCATTAATACCCGCTGTTCATTACAAATCACACCATTTCCCTGAGTGGAAGAAGACTATACTAACAGTGTATTCTTTGTTCATTATGGCTTAGTACCAGAAATGGTGGACTGTTGAGCTATGAAACTTGGCAAAATCTGCTGTATGTAAGAAACAAAATACCTAAATATTTAAACACTTCCAGACTGACAAAACTCTAGACAGGGAGAAAAACTCATTCCTTATGAAGCCGAGTCAAGCTACAAGGTAGGTTAGCCTTATTCCTAGAGGAGAGCAGTAAGAAAAATCAACATATTAAATGTCATACTTATTACTTGTGTGTAATTTTTCCATCCTGTCTTTAGCAGAAAGCAAAGGGATTGGATCCTATTTCAATGACCCTCCTGCTCATATCCAGTTTTATAGTGTAAGGCTATTTCTACATCCAGGCAGATAGCCTGGAGCACTACTCTTTGCTG
>NW_011478464.1:4667-6530 GCF_000754665.1 Bison bison bison | reverse complement strand
TCTAGGGGATCTCCCTACCAGTGGCTCAGCAGGTAAATAAGCCACCTGCAATGTGGAGACCTGAGTTCAATCCCTGGGTTGGGAAGATCCCCTGGAGAAGGGAAAGGCTACGCCCTCCAGTATTCTGGCCTGGAGAATTCCATGGACTGTATAGTCCATGGGGTAGCAAAGAGTCAGACATAACTGAGCGACTTTCACTTTCCACTTTCCAATATTAAATGGCACTTTAAATGAAATAGTAAGAAATGGAAGTGAAATGAGGAGCATGTGATGAAGAGAAAAAGAGATGGCTTTGTTTCTAATTCTGCATAGGTTTGTGTATCACCTAGTTTTATCTTGTGGCTTTTCCTCAAGGAATTATGGTGATACTTTCTGTAATACTGAATTTTGAAATCATGCCTTCATAGGATGTTTCAAACACCTAGGATAATACCTGTAGCTTTACCAGCACCCAATTAATGGGAATTATCTGCCCTTTTTCTTCATTTCCTGCTTCCTCTGGGAGGAGCTGCTGCTGCTGCTGCTAAGTCACTTCAATCATGTCTGACTCTGTGCGACCCCATAGACAGCAGCCTACTAGGCTCCTCTGTCCCTGGGATTCTCCAGGCAAGAACACCGGGGGGAGCATACATCTAGTTTTAGAATCCCAAATTTACAATCCCCCTTAGGCAGAGTCAAGGTCCTCAGCTGTCTATAGATATACAGGTAGTTTGGTGACAACTTCTTTCCCTTTCACTCAGAGAATCTCCGTGCCTTTATTTCAAATCTTTGCCTCCAGTTTCCTTAGCTTTGGATGAAATTGACTCATCATTATTAAGCCAATAGAAAGTCTTACCACTCACACTAGAAATAGCTTTGTGGACAGAAATCCACTCTAGCTCAGAGCATTTTCAAGTCTGGTGGAAGGAAGCATTACTACCAACCTTCAGCACCTAGCCCTGTTCTTCAGAACAACAACACTCTCCCAAACTATTTATCATTGCTTTATAAATATTTTTTATTTTGTTAGGATTATTTAATTGTTAAGGTTAAAAGAGTGAAAGCAGAAGGACCATTAACCCCTTAGGAAACTAAGGCTCTGGAACCTGCAAAAAAAATCCCAGGTGGTAATTATTAATGATGTTTTCCAATTCCAATTCCAATTCTCTTCTCTTTCTAGGGGCTTGCCTAGTGCTTCAGCAGTAAAGAATCCACTTGCAATGCAGGAGCTGCCAGAGACATGAGTTCAAACCCCGGGTTAAGAAGATCCCTTGGAGGAGGGCACAGCAATCCAATCCAGTATTCTTGCTGGGAAAATCCCATAGACAGAGCAGCCTGGTGTCAGACAGAACTGAAGTGACTGAGCATGAATGCTTCTCCTAGATTCATGGTAGAGTTGTACTTTCTAGATCCTTATAGTTGGATAGGGTTGTGTGACCAGTTCTGGTCAATGAATTGCAAACAGCAGTGACATGTATAACTTCTGGCTGAGCACTTATCAACTAGAGCTGTCTTTCTCTCTGCCATGACAGCAAGCAAGGCTTCAGAAAGTGGCTGTTCCATCATCCATCCTGGGTCCTCAGTTCAGTTCAGTTCAGTCACTCAGTCGTGCCCAACTTTTTGTGACCCCATGGAACTGTAGCACGCCAGGCTTCCTTGTCCATCATCAACTCCTGAAGTTTACTCAAACTCATGTCCATTGAGTCAAAGATGCCATCCAACCATCTCATCCTCTGTTGTCCCCTTCTCCTCTTGCCTTCAATCTTCCCCAGCATCAGGGTCTTTTCAAATGAGTCAGCTCTTCACATCAGGTGGCCAGAGTATTGGAGCTTCAGCTTCAATATCAGTCCTTCCAATGAATATTTAGGGTTGATTTCCTTTATG
>NW_011478464.1:4103-4567 GCF_000754665.1 Bison bison bison | reverse complement strand
AATACACTGTCTGGGTTTGTCATACCTTTTCTTCTAAGGAGCAAGCCTCTTTTAATTTCATGGCTGCAGTTACTGTCCACAGTAATTTTTGGAGCCCAATAAAATAAAGTCTGTCACTGTTTCCATTGTTTCCCCATCTATTTGCCATGAAGTGATGGGAGAGGATGCCATAATCTTCATTTTCTGAATGTTGAGTTTTAAGTCAGCTTTTTCATTCTTTTTCACTTTCATCAAGAGGCTGTCTAGTTCCTCTTTGCTTTCTGCCATAAGGGTCGTGTCATCTGCATATCTGAGGTTATTGAAATTTCTCCTGGAAATCTTGATTACAGCTTGTGCTTCATTCAGCCTGGCATTTCACATGATGTACTCTGCATAGAAGCAGGATGAAAATGTACAGCCTTCACGTACTCCTTTTCCAATTTTGAACCAGTTCATTGTTACATGTTTGGTTCTAACTGTTGCTT
>NW_011478464.1:0-679 GCF_000754665.1 Bison bison bison | reverse complement strand
ATGAGTCAGCTCTTTGCATCAGGTGGCCAACGTAATGGAGCTTCAGCTTCAGCCTCAGTCCTTCCAGTACATATTCAAGGTTGATTTCCTTTAAGATTGACTAGTTTGATCTCCTTGTTGTCCAAGGGACTCTCAAGAGTCTTCTTTAACACCACAGTTTGAAAGCATCAATTTTTTGGCTCTCAACCTTCTTTATGATTCAGCTCTCACATCTGTACATGACTACTGGCAAATCCATAGCTTTGTCTTAGCTATTGTAAATAGTACTGCAATGAGCATTGTGGTACACGTGTCTTTTTCAGTTTTGGTTTCCTCAGGGTATATGGCTAAAAGTGGTATTTCTGGGTTGTATGGTGGTTTTATTCCTAGTATTTAAAGGAATTGCCACACTGTCTTCCATAGTGGCTGTATCAATTTATGTTTCCACCAGCAGTGCAAGAGGGCTCTCTTTTCTCCACACCCTCTCCAGCACTTGTTGTTTGTGGATTTTTTGATGATGGCTATTCTGCCCAGGGTGAGATGATATCTCATTGTAGTTTTGATTTGCATTTCTCTAATAATAAGCGATAAAAACAGAGACATATTGAAAAGCAGACACATTACTTTGCCAACAAAGGTCCGTCTAGTCAAGGCTATGGGTTTTCCAGTGGTCATGTATGGATGTGATAGTTGGACTGTG
>NW_011478463.1:48137-48919 GCF_000754665.1 Bison bison bison | reverse complement strand
CCTGCTTCTGGCTGGCTGAGCTGAGCTTTGGCTCTACCAATACGCCTTTCATGCTCTGGGGAGATGCCAGGTAGAAGAAAGAGCTGCCACAATTGTCTAGTCTTCCTTTCCCTAGACTTGTGGTGTTGAAACCTTAGATTTGAAACTCAAAAGAAAAGGAAATCTTAAATACAAGCAGCCAAGCCCTGAAAATGAGTTTCCTCTCCTTTACTCTCCAATCTGTCTCTGTCTTTTAGAAAGATGGTACTGCTTAGGGGTCACTGCATAGATTCTAGGGCCAGACTGATGTTACTTAACTCTCTGATGTTAGCTGCCTCATCTGTTTAATGGGGAACCTAAAAGGACCTACCCCAAAGTGGTGTTCTGAGAGTGTGGAACACAAATCATTTAGAACAATACCTAGCACAAGTCAATTCTATATTAGCTATTATTATGTCATGCAGAAATTAGAGATAAATAAAGAGAGAAGAAAACAGATGTTCTAGACTTTTGGAATTTTAAAGATAAAAAAGACCTCAGAGATCAGCTGGGTTTTGCCACACATTTTTGTTGTTGCTGTTCAATTGCTAAAGAAAGTGAAAATGAAGTCGCTCAGTCGTTTCCGACTCTTTGCGACCCCATGGACTGTAGCCTACCAGGCTCCTCCCTCCATGGGATTTTCCAGGCAAGAGTACTGGAGTGGGTTGCTATTTCCTTCTCCAGGGGATCTTCCCGACCCAGGGATCGAACCCAGGTCTCCTGAATTCCAGGCAGATGCTTTAACCTCTGAGCCACTAGGAAGC
>NW_011478463.1:46255-46906 GCF_000754665.1 Bison bison bison | reverse complement strand
AAGGTAAACCATTCAATATCATGGTAATCCAAGCCTATGCCCCAACCAGTAACGCTGAAGAAGCTGAAGTTGAACAATTCTATGAAGACCTACAAGACCTTTTAGAACTAACACCCCAAAATGATGTCCTTTTCATTATAAGGGACTGGAATACAAAAGTAGGAAGTCAAGAAACATCTGGAGTTAACAGGCAAATTTGGCCTTGGAGTACAGAATGAAGCAGCGCAAAGGGTAATAGAGTTTTGCGAAGAGAATGCACTGGTCATAGCAAACACCCTCTTCCAACAACACAAGAGAAGACTCTACATATGGACATCACCAGATGGTCAACACCAAAATTGTATTGATCATATTCTTTGCAGCCAAAGATGGAGAACCTCTATACAGTCAGCAAAAACAAGACTGGGAGCTGAGTGTGGCTCAGATCGTGAACTCCTTATGCCAAATTCAGACTTAAATTGAAGAAAGTGGGGAAAACCACTAGACCATTCAGGTATGACCTAAATCAAATCCCTTATGATTATACAGTGGAAGTGAGAAAAAGATTTAAGGCACTACATCTTAATAGACTGCCTGATGAACTATGGACAGAGGTTCGTGACATTGTACAGGAGACAGGGATCAAGACCATCCCCATGGAAAAGAAATGCA
>NW_011478463.1:45792-46155 GCF_000754665.1 Bison bison bison | reverse complement strand
TCAGTGCAAAGAAATAGAGGAAAACAACAGAATGGGAAAGACTAGAGATCTCTTCAAGAAAATTAGAGATACCAAGGAAACACTTCATGCAAGGATGGGCTCGATAAAGGACAGAAATGGTATGGACCTAACAGAAGCAGAAGATATGAAGAAGAGGTGGCAAGAATCCACAGAAGAACTGTACAAAAAATATTTTCATGACCCAGATAATCATGATGGTGTGATCACTCACCTGGAGCCAGACATCCTGGAATGTGAAGTCAAGTGGGCCTTAGAAAGCATCACTACGAACAAAGCTAGTGGAGGTGATGGAATTCCAGTTGAGCTATTTCAAATCCTGAAAGATGATGCTGTGAAAGTGCT
>NW_011478463.1:44253-44439 GCF_000754665.1 Bison bison bison | reverse complement strand
GTGAAAGAGGAGAGTGAAAAAGTTGGCTTAAAGCTCAACATTCAGAAAACTAAGATCATGGCATCTGGTCCCATCACTTCATGGCCAAATAGATGGGGGAAACAGTCGAAATAGTGTCAGACTTTATTTTTTGGGGGGCTCCAAAATCACTGCAGATAGTGATTGCAGCCATGAAATTAAAAGACG
>NW_011478463.1:40753-44068 GCF_000754665.1 Bison bison bison | reverse complement strand
GAGGCCTGGCATGCTGCAATTCATGGGATTGCAAAGAGTCGGACACGACTGAGCAACTGAACTGAACTGTCATAATGCATAACACCAGGAAATTGTGTGATGTGTCAGCTCTAAATCTAGATGGTGAGATACTGTGGCTATCATGAACCCCAGCTCCTGGTGTTCACACCATTGTTTGACTCCCTCCTCTCAATGTTGGCAGGACCTGTGCCTGCTTCTAGCCAATAGGATACAGCAAAGGTGACAGAATGTGTGATTTATGGATACATGATTACTGATTATCAGTAATCAAGATCCTAATGCCTGCCTTGCCAAAACTGATGCTCCCCTCTGCTGACTCCGAAAAAGAAAGCTGCCATCTTCTGAGCTGCCTTACGGAGAAGGAGCTGAGGATCATCTCCTTGCTGACAATCTACAATAAACTGAAAAGAGAAGCTACAAGCCAAAGGAGCAGGGAAGGAGAGCTGAAGGAGTATATATTATTGAATGTTCCACTCCCATTTACAGACCCCTTATGAGGTTTGAGGCTGGTTTTTTAGGTTATTAATCCAGCCAGTGCTGTGGTGAGCCATACTAGAGCATGACTCAAAAGCAAAAATCTGTATTACATAATGTATATAAATATACATGTGGTTTTATGTATTTTAAAACTGTCTAATGGCTTTAATGAAAATATTATCAATGAGTTTGCTTCCGTTCAGGCCAGGAAAGTAAAACAACAAATTCTGGTATTGGCATAAATAAAATATTTAAAGTTAAAATAATGCTTTTCATTTTGTAAATATTTCTTAACTACTCTGATGTTATGGAAAAATCATATGTGTAGGAGGTATTCTTCCATACCCTTGATTGTAATTAAACACTAAACAGACATGAAAACATGAATATTGGGGTGCACATTTTTCCTTTTGCCTTAGCCTCCAATATGGTTTAGCATAGTACTCTGAGATCTTGTTTTTACTGAAAATTTTCTTATTTTGTTCACCATGAATTTTTGGCATTAATTGAAATTCTTTAATCATATTGAAATATTGGTGACCTTGAAAACAGAACAAAACAAAACCAAAAAAAACAACAAACTGAGATGCTTAGTCTGGCAGCCTACAAAGGTCTGAATTCTCTCAACCACCATATGAGCTTGGAAGCGAATCCTTTCCCAGTCACACCTAAGGTAAAACAGAAAGCCCAGCTGACACCTTGATTCCAGTCCTGTGAGACTTCAAGCAGAAGATCCAGCCCAGCTGTACCTAGAATCCTGGTCCACAGAAACTTTGTGATAATACATGTGTGTGTTCCTTTAAGCTGCTATGTTTGTGATAATGTTGTTATGTGACCACAAATGACTAATATAAATCTAAAGGTGTGTAAGACAATGGTTTCTGATTGAAAGAATTTTACAATCAAGTGGGAAGACAAAAAGCTACCTATATGACAGTGTGGGCAGGGACGTAAGGCATTAGGGTATAAGAAAAAACAAGGCAGTTTGGTGTTATGAAAGTGTTAGTCACTCAGGTGTGTCCAACTCTCTGCGACCCCATGGACTTTAGCCCACCAGGCTTCTCTGTCCATAGAAATATCCAGGCAAGAATATAGGAGTGGGTTGGTATTTCCTTCTCCAAGAGTAAAGAGGGGGCAGATACAGCAGGAAGTGAAGCACCAGGAAATATAGATGTGTGGGTTGTGGCCATGAGCTTTGGCATCTGGAAGATCTGGGTTCAATTTCCAACTCTACCAAGGTCTTGTGACATTGGACAAGAAAGTTAAGGATTCTATGGCTCAGTCTTCCCATCTGTAAAATTACAGTATAATCATACTTCTTAGGGCTTGAAATTGAAACCAAGTGAAGCCTAAAGTTAAATGATGCTCATAAAGCATATAGTACACTACTGTCACATATGTGCTCAATAAATATGTGAGCTATTGGGAGGGGTCAAAACGTGGTGATCCTGGTAAGACATGGCAAGAAACTTCATCCTATAGGCAATCAGGATTTAAGGATGTGTGTTGGCAAGTTTGTGATATAGAAACATTTATCTGGGGCAGTTTCAAGGAAAGATTCAAAGGGGATGAGACTGATGACAGGTAGATCAGTTAGGAAACTGTTGTAGTGGTCTGGGAGAATGCTGAAAAATAGCTGGAGCTGGTAGGACGGACATCATAAATGGTTAAGTGGGTGCATATGCTCTTCTTGATTGGCACAACAATGACGACAATAAACCGTGACATAAACATAACCTTTCTGCTCCCTGCATGTGCTGTGCTTAGTCGTTCAGTCCTGTCTGACTCTGTGACCCCATGGACTGTAGCCCACCAGGCTCCTCTGTCCACAGGGATTTTCCAGGCAAGAATACTGGAGTGGGTTGCCATGACCTCCCCCAGGGGAGCTTCCCAACCCAGGGATTGAACCCAGGTCTCCCACATTGCAGGTGGATTATTTACCATATGAGTCACCAGGAAAGCCCAAGAATACTGGAGTGGGTAGCCCATCCCTTCTCCAGGGGATCTTCCTGACCCAAGAATTGAACTGGGGTCTCCTGCATTGCAGGCAGATCCTTTACCAGCTGAGCTACCAGGGAAGCCCCTGTATATAGACAGTAAGGCCACTTGGTCACTTCATGCCAGTCTCCCAGTCCTTTCTGTAATCTAGTGAGAGACATATCACTTGGCTGTTTCCTGATGTGCAATTTCAGAAAAGTATTTCAAGGTACTCACTTGTCCATAAGAGGACTCAAACTTGCTTTCTTCAGAGTTCTAGAGCAATTAGTCATTTATGAAAATGAAAAAAAAATGCAACCCGAGGTAAATGACTCGTTATGGCTCTAGAGTCAGGGATAAGTTACTGTACTCACAACTTGCTCAGATCTTCAGGCCAAGAATCCTAGTAGTGAAGGTACAAGTCCCCTTGTCCTAGATTGTTCAGTAAACAAAGCTTCATCTCCCACAGGGCCCCTGACAGAGCTGCAGATTGGTGTTTCTTCACCCATCAAGGCTGGAGCTTTGTGACAGCCTCACTCGTTAGCACACAGCTGCAGATGGAGTCTAACACTGCAACAGGACAAAAAATTGCCAAGCTTGTCAAGTTTTTCTTCTGTAGACTTTCTGTCCACTGTCGTCTCTATTGCCTCCTCTTTCCTTATCGCCATCCTTGCTCTGAGCATCCCTTCTATCAATCTTCAATTCAACATTTTCATGCTATTCTCAATCTTGGTACTAGGGGAAAAGATGCTATAGTTAAATCAACTCACATTAAGCTTCTCCCCATGTGAAAAGCAGCTAAATATCAGGCCCCAAATATAATTATAAGAGTAGCAGGGA
>NW_011478463.1:37735-40653 GCF_000754665.1 Bison bison bison | reverse complement strand
GATTCAATCCCTGATCGGGGAACTAAGAGCCCAAGTGTCTCCAGGCCAAAAAGAAAAAAGAGCAGCAGACCTCCAGAGAAGGTTGAATCTCATTCCCAACAGGTTTGAGGTGCTGAGGTTGGGGCTGTGAATGAGAAGTGGGACCCTAAAACTTGGACTGATGAATCTGGGATCATGCATACAAAAATCTTGGCTCCTCAGATTCTTCTGAACCCTCTAGGCTTGCAAAATAGCCCACTCCTCCCTGTGAAAAGCTAGTGCTTGCCTCTTGCTTGCAGACAATTAAGAGACTTCTGTCTTATAAGGCAGCATGCATTACTGAAACTGCCTTCTAGTACTCAAATTAAAATTAAATTAAAATTCTCGGGATGAATGGCAGAGATCAGTGATACCTAAATGATATAGGAGTGGCTGTTCCATCAAATCCCTATTTAATTCAGCAGACTGGACACTGCAAAAACTAGACAGAGCCTTAAGAATAACAGTAGACTCCTGCACACCCAATCAACTAATACTTGCTGTGCTGTGCCAGACATAGTATCCTTTCTTCTTCTTCTTCTCTTTTTTTTTTGCCATGCTGTGCAGGATCTTAGTTCTCCTACCAGGGATGGAACCTGTGCCCCCTGCATTGGGAGCACAGAGTCATAACCACTGGACCTCCAGGGAAGTCCCCATAGTATCTTTTCTAGAATAACTTAACACAGCTGCATGTTCATGGGCTTCCTTGCTGGCTCAGACTGTAAAGAATCTACCTGCAGTGTGGGAGACCCAAGTTTGATCCCTTGGTGGGGAAGATCCCCTGGAGAAGGGGATGGAAACCCACTTCAGTATTTTTGTTTGGAGAATCTCATGGACAGAGGAGCTTGGTGGGCTATAGTCCATGGGGTTGCAAAGAGTCAGACACAACTGAGCAACTAACACTTTCATGTTCATGGTATGTGGTTACTGAAATCTGGACAATATGTATTTTTCCATCCTGTAAGGAAAGATTACCAGACACAGATCATGTTTAAATGAAACTGACAAGACAATAGAATGCATTTATGATTTCGCCCCAAGGCGAAACTTATAAAGTTTCCAGTCCTCTGTCTTAATAGGGTCCAAAGGGATGTGGACATTTCTTAGAACATCACATTGGTTTGCAGTAATGATGACATCATATTAATTGAACCTGATAAGGAAGAAGTAGCAAGTGCATTGGGAGCCTTGGTAAGATACCTGTACACAGAGCATAAGAGAAAAACCCAATGAAGACTCAGAGAACATGCCACTTCAGCAAAGTTTTTAGATGTTTAGTGGATTGTGGCAGACCAAGGTATATCCTCTAAAATAAAGGACGAATTATGCCTGCCTCTAAAAAGGAAGCACAACACTTGGGCAGTCTATCTCCCTTCAGAGGATACAATGGTGTTAGTTCAGTGGTAATTTCCTTCCTTTCCAAGGTTCCTTTAAGCTTCCTAAGTTTAAGGGAGAGAAAAGGAAAGAGGATAAGACTGGTAAAGGAAAAGGGAGAAAGAAAGTGGGGAAGGGAGAGGATGCAAGCTCAGTGGAGATGGTAGAGGGAAAGAGAAAGGAGAGAAAAGGAGAGATGAGGGGGGAAAGAAAGAGAAAGAATGAAAGGAGATAAACCAAAATAAACAAGAAAAATGGAGGAAGAAAAATTACATGGGGAGAGAAAAAGAAAAGAGAAAAATTTTTAAAGGAGAAGGGGATAACATTGAAGGAAAGTTGAGGAAGCACAGAGAAGCTATTTGTGGTGTCCTAAATTGAGGGGCAAGATACGTTTGAGTAAAGGAATATAATTATTTCCAATCATTTTAAGGAACTAATATCGTGGTGAGAAAAAACACGAGGACTTTATCTGCACTTAACAATTTTTGTTTGTTTTGGTCGTGCTACATGGCTTGTAGGATCTTAGTTTCCAGACCAGGAATTAAACCCATGGCCTCTAAAGAGGAAGCTTGGAGTCCTAACCACTGGACCACCAGGGAAGACCCTAACAATTATTTTTTTAACCACATTTTCCCTGAGATGTGGGTCCAAACCACTTTCAGGCAAATAATTGAAAAGCAGGAACATGACAAACCTCTAGAACAAAACAAAGAATCAAAAGGTGTGGAGAGTGATATGCAGAGCTGCTTCAGTGCACACTAGCAGAGAAGAGTGAAACGAAACCCCAGTTTTGTAATCCCTGATGCTGTTCATGGTGTCTGGCTTCCCTGGTGACTCAGTGCTAAAGAATCCACCTGTCAATGGAGGAGAAGCAGATTCAATCCCGGGGTCGGGCAGATCCCCAGGAGAAGGAAATGGCTACCCACTCCAGTGTTCTTGCCTGGGAAATTCCATGGACAGAGGAGCCTGGGGGGCTACAGTCCACAGAGTCATGAAGAGTTGGACACAACTTACTGACTGAACAACAACATTCATGGTGTCATGTGTCACCATTGGAAATCAGAACAATTTGGTCAGATTTGGAGTATTTCTATGCACATCTTTTGCTTGAATTTTCTGAAAGCCAGGTCTTCAGAAGGCACAAGGAGGAGTTATCAGTCCAGCCACACCTGACCCAGGGACAGGGGGACAGAGTGCAAACTCCTTAAGGGGCTACCCCCACCATCCACAGGATCAGACACATTGGGAAGAGCCATAATCTGCGGTTTCTGCTAACACACTGTGGGAGCTTTTGAAATAAAATGGGCACTACAACTCACATAAAAACAAACTTCATAATGCAGCTCTATTTTTATTCTTCATAGTTTTAAAAATTGTAATTGTAGCAATAACCATGTAACAGAAAATTTACCATCTTAACCATTTGAAGAGTACAATTGGGTGGTGGTAAATATATTCACGATGCTGTACAACACATCTCTGGAACTTTTCATCTTGGAAAACTGAAAATCAATACCCATTACCCA
>NW_011478463.1:35040-37271 GCF_000754665.1 Bison bison bison | reverse complement strand
TCATGTCTGACGCTTTGCGACCCCATGGACTGCAGCACACCAGGCTCACCAGTCCTTCAGTATCTCCCAGAGTTTGCTCAAATTCAAGTCCATCGAGTTGGCGATGCATTTAATCCTCTGCTGCCCCTTTCTCCTTTTGCCTCCTGTCTTTCCCAGCATCAGGGTCTTTTCAAATGAGTCAGTTCTTTGCATCAGGTGGCCAAAGTTTTGAGGCTTCAACTTCAGCATCAGTCCTTCCAATGAATATTTAGGATTGATTTCCTTTAGGATTGACTGGTTTGATCTCCTTGCTGTTCAAGAGACTCTCAAGAGTCTTCTCTAGCACTAGAATTCAAACATCAGCTCTTTGGTGCTCAGTCTTCTTTATGGTCCAACTCTGACATCCATATATGACTATTTGAAAAACCATAGCTTTGACTACCCAGACCTTTGTTGGCAAAGTGATGCCTGTTTTGTTTTGTTTTGTTTTGTTTAATATTGTCTTGGATTGTTGTAGCCTTCCTTCCAAAGAGCAAGCATCTTTCAATTTCATGGCTGTCATTATCGTCCGCAGTGTTTTTGAAGCCCAAGAAAATAGAATCTGTCGTTGCTTCCACTTTTTTCCCTTGTGTTTTTCCAAGAAATGATGGGACCGGATGCTAACATTGTAGTTTTTTGAATGTTGGGTTTTAAGCCCACTTTTTCAGTCTCCTCTTTCACCCTCATTAAGAGTCTCTTTAGTTCCTCTTCACTTTCTGATCCACTTTAGAGTGGGATCATATGAAAATTCTAATTCTAATTTTTTGAGGAAACTTCCTACTCTTTTCCATGGTAGCTACAACATTTTACATTCCCACCAACAGTCATAGCGTGACTCTAGTAAACCCAAACAACCACTGGGGAAAGCTGCGGAGATAGCCAGAGATAATTATGGCCTCAATTCATATACAGAGTTTCTCTGAAAGGTTACTCTGTTAAAAGTCACTGGGAGGGGAACAGTCACTCACCAAATCAACAACATACAAAATAACAAGCAAGAGGTCACCTGGAAGTTATACAACCATTAGTACTTTTGATTGCTTCCGTTTCTGTGGGCACGGACACTGAGAATGGAAAGAGCCACAAAAAAACAAGACATTTTAATAAAAGGCCATTACAGGGGCCTTCTGCTGAACGGAAATTCTCATTTAGGCGATGCTCTGTATGCTTTGGAGAACAAGAAATCCAAATCTGCTTTAGAAACCATTGGCATATTTTACATGCATTTCTCGACTGCCTGCCAGCCAGGTATGTTGTTCACAGTATTTCTACCCCATTGCTGTCAGAGACAGATTCCAGACAGAACTGGTACTCTGGCTATATTGCTACTGCTGCTTCAGATCCTTAAATATTAAGAGTCATGGATTTGGCCTCACATCTTGGTATTTTCTCTGCAGGCTTCCAAAACCCACAGAGAATGGCAAAGGACTCTCGGAAGCCAACCCTCTGCTATTTTGCAGGGTGTCACACACTGAAAACTCAACATTTCCAGCAGTCAACTGAAGCCACATGGACAGCTGCGATAAACTATAAGTAAAATCTCTCTCAGCCAACTCCCTGCCCCAAGTGACTTCCCTCTCCTAAAGGGAGGAGGAATAAATCAGCTTGGATAACATCGTAAGACTGCCTACAAGGTGGGGACTCGCTGGAAATTCAGGCTCAGGCAGCAGTATAGCCCTGAAGGAAGACAGGGAGACAGAGGAGACAGAGACAGACGGTCAGGAACAGAGAGAAAAAGAACACCTCTGATTTGGAAAGTCTTTGAGAAGAAAGCCATCCAATCCTTCAAAGACTCTTGGAAGTCAGGTAAGGATATGCTGGTCCTGCTTGGGGACCAGTGCACACTGCCCATTGTCCCTCTTTTCTTCAGCGTTTGTCATTATTGTGACTCTTTACCTGGTTTCTATGAATAAATTACTGGAGTAATTTGTATCAAGAACATACAAAATGCCAAGGAGGAACTCACCTGATATTAGCATTTTGCTTCCATTCCATTTCTTTCTATTCCTTCCCCAGCACAGGTATTGCCTGAATACAATGAATCTCATTAAGGCCTGCTGGGACCAAGTGACACCACGGTCCACTGGTCCCACATTGTCACATCACCCTCTATTAAAATGAAATAGTGACTGTCATAACAAATTGGAAGGGCAGGCATGCGCTATATTAGCAGTTTATGGGTTCCATACCTATAGATGTCAGTGATTATTTCC
>NW_011478463.1:33785-34940 GCF_000754665.1 Bison bison bison | reverse complement strand
AATTCTCTACTATGGCTGCACTATTTTCCTGTTGGGAACTTTTTTTTTAGCATGTATTTATTTAACTTTTTATTTTATATTGGAATGTAGTTGATTAACAATGTGTTAATTTCAGGTGTACAACAAAGTGATTCAGTTAGACATATAGATGTATCTGTACTTTTTCTGTTAAGAAATCTTGGCTTGGGAATCCCCACCCAGCGAAATGCAAAACTCCTTTAAGAAGGTGTTTTCCCATGTAATATTTTGTTTTGTTTAAAGGAAGAATATTTAGAAAGGGCAGATATTTATTATTTCAAATACTTGGCTTCTACTTGTCATCTTCTTTAATGAAGAAATATCATATACATGCATAACTTGTTTGCCTTATAGAAGAAGAGGTCTTCCCAGAGATTGTTTCTTTCTATTTATTTATTTGGCTATGCTGGGTCTTAGTTGTGGCATAAGGCACACAGCACACAGGATATTTAGTTGTGGTATGTAAACTCTTAGTTTGGGCATTTGGGATCCAGTTCCCCCACCAGGGATGAAACGTGGGCCCCTGCACTGGAAGCGCAGAGACTTAGCCACTGGACCACTAGAGAAGTCCCTAGATATTGTTTCCAGATCCTCATTTTACAGACAAGGAAACCAAAGCCCAAAAGGTATTGCACACTTATTTTGCACTAAGCTGGAATAGCAACTCAGGGCTTCTCATTTCCAGGTCAGCAGCTATACTGACCCAGAACAGAAAGGGAGGGGAGACTGACTGAGAGAGAGAGAGAGAGAGGTTGACTGTCAATGTCTCAGGCCTTACTATTGGAGGTAAAGGGAGAAGGGTGAAATGTCAAGTTCAAGAGTGAAAATCACTTCTCTAAATCTTTTCATGGAGAAAAGCCTGTGGCTCTGGCAGCCCCAGTCCTCTTGTACTGGGAGTGTCTAGGACACAGAGGAGTGTACACTGGTGGAGGGAAGGGACGTGGGTAAGGACACAAGGAAAGGGAAAGTGAGAGAGAGAAATTTGAAAGAGCAATGTTTTGGTTCTTTTTATTAAAATAGGCTGTGTAGGAGTGGAAAATGGTTGTTCCAGCAGTGGGAGCTTGGAAGCAGAACAGCCATGGCTTGGGGAGGGAGGCTGGCAGTCTCAATGTGCCAGGGAGATTCTGGCGGGGAGGG
>NW_011478463.1:32126-33247 GCF_000754665.1 Bison bison bison | reverse complement strand
TTTCCGAGGGCACACAGCTAGTCATGGCCAAAGCCAGGAGACAACCCAAATCTATTTCATCCTGAGGCCAGTGGATTTTGACTACCTCAATTTACTATTTCTCAAACATTAAAATGTAACTTCAGTGATTGTTTCCCAAGTTTTTTCCCCTCTTTTTGGCCATGCCGCCTGGCATGTAGGAATCTTAGTTCCCCTACCAGGGACTGAACTCATACTCCCTGCAATGGAAGCAAGGAGTCCTAATCACTGGACCACCAAGGAAATCCTCTCATGCTTTTTTTTTTTTTTAAATTAAGAAGTGTATTAATAGGTTTTAGAAAGATGTTCAATGAAACAGAGGCAGGTCAGTATAGAGGTTGACCTGGAAATGAGAAGATCTGGGTTTTTGTTCCAGCTTAGTGTAAGGAAATAAGTGCCCTTGGGTTTCCTTGTCTGTAAAATGAGGGGCTGAAGGCCACATCTTTAGAAAGCCCTCTGAGGCAAATGGGTTACAATTATTTTAGTGGTGGGAGAACAGAAACAACTAAAAAGAAAAAACCCAAACACCAAGTATTAGTATTAGCTGAGTGTGAACACCAATCTTAATCCATTGACAAGGTTCATTATGGCAATACATCTTTCACCATCTTTCAAATTATCATACATTGTAATTTTCCTGTCTCCAATTGTCTTCTTGCATTGCTGACACTGAATTTTTGTTGCTGGATACACATAAACATTTTTCTGAATCTGAGGGAAATCTGCTCATTTTGTTTTTTCCACTCTGCGATCTGTGTTAGACTTTGGACCCAAACTGTCAATGGCTAATTTACTGTAGTAATGTTGTAGTCTATGTTAAATGTCTTCCAACTTTCTGTTGGGAATGCAATGATGTCAGTTCTGGATTCTGAATTGTAGCTTTTTTCCTAATTTTTTAAAAACAGTATTGTCTATCACTGCTTTTTAACAGCCATTATTGAGATCAAGTGAATATCCCACAAAATTCATCCATTTAAACAAACAATCTCTTTAACAAGTGGTGCTGGGAAAACTGGTCAACCACTTGTAAAAGAATGAAACTAGAACACTTTCTAACACCATACACAAAAACAAACTCAAAATGGATTAAAGATCTCAATGTA
>NW_011478463.1:30324-30956 GCF_000754665.1 Bison bison bison | reverse complement strand
CACTCCATGCATTGGAGAAGGAAATGGCAACCCACTCCAGTGCTCTTGCCTGGAGAATCCCAGGGACGGGGGAGCCTGGTGGGCTGCCGTCTTTGGGGTCGCACAGAGTTGGACACGACTGAAGTGACTTAGCAGCAGCAGCAGCAATGTTAAGACCTATCCATCACCCTCAAAACAAAACTTTTGCCTATTAACAATCACTCCCCATTTCTCTCTCCACCCAGGCCCTGGCACCACTAGTCTGCTTTTACAATTCTAATATTTGTCTACACTGGAAATTTCACATAATGTAACCATACAAAATATGTTCTTTTCTGACTGGCTTCCTTCACTAGGCAACATATGTCAGTATTTAATTATTTTTTATGGCCAAATAATAATCCACTGTGGCATATACCACATTTTGATTATCCATCCATCAGCTGATGGACATTTGGGTTACTTCCACTTGTCTGGCTATTAGGAATAGTGCTGTTGTAAAATCTTTGTATACAAATTGTGTGCTTTATTTTCAGATCGCTTCTTCTCCAACACCACACTTCAAAAGCATCAATTCTTCGGCAATCAGCTTTCTTCACAGTCCAACTCTCACATCCATACATGACCATTGGAAAAACCATAGCCTTGACTAG
>NW_011478463.1:29681-30172 GCF_000754665.1 Bison bison bison | reverse complement strand
CAAAGTAATGTCTCTGCTTTTTAATATGCTATCTAGTTTGGTCATAACTTTCCTTCCAAGGAGTAAGTGTCTTTTAATTTCATGGCTGCAATCACCATCTGCAAGTCAAGGGCAATGACCAAGAGTACCAGGCTGCATTGGCACAGGAGCGGCTGAGAGGAGCTACCCCACAACCAAGGTCAGTGGCTGTGGCCGAGATCAGCTACTGCACGCCGGAGGTCAGGGCGGTGGCTGAGAGGAGCTACTCCACGTTCAAGGTCAGGAGGGGTGGCTGTGAGGAGATACCCCTCATCCAAGGCAAAGAGCAGCGGCTGCACTTTCCTGGAGCAGCCGAGAAGAGATACCCCACGTCCAAGATAAGAGAAACCCAAGTAAGACAGTAGGTGTTGTGAGAGGGCATCAAAGGGCAGACACACTGAAATCATAATCACAGAAAACTAGTCAATCTAACCACACTAGGACCACAGCCTTGTCTAACTCAATGAAACTAA
>NW_011478463.1:28171-29581 GCF_000754665.1 Bison bison bison | reverse complement strand
TAGGATACTAAAAGGGGAACTCCATGGGTCGGTAGGTGTCCAATATGTTACTGGAGATCAATGGAGAAATAACTCCAGAAAGAATGAAGGGCTGGAGCCAAAGCAAAAACAATACCCAGTTGTGGATGTGACTGGTGATAGAAGCAAGGTCCAATGCTGTAAAGAGCAATATTGCATAGGAACCTGGGATGTCAAGGTCCATGAATCAAGGCAAATTGGAAGTGGTCAAACAGGAGATGGCAAGAGTGAACGTCGACATTCTAGGAATCAGAGAACTAAAATGGACTGGAATGGGTTAATTTTAACTCAGATGACCATTATATCTACTACTGTGGGTAGGAATCCCTCAGAAGAAATGGAGTAGTCATCATGGTCAACAAGAGTCCAAAATGCAGTACTTGGATGCAGTCTCAAAAACGACAGAATGATCTCTGTTCATTGCCAAGGCAAACCATTCAATATCACAGTAATCCAAGCCTATGCCCCAACCAGTAACACTGAAGAAGCTGAAGTTGAACGGTTCTATGAAGACCTACAAGACCTTTTAGAACTAACACCCAAAAATGATGTCCTTTTCATTCTAATGGACTGGAATTCAAAAGTAGGAAGTCAAGAAACATCTGAAGTAACAGGCAAATTTGGCTTTGGAGTACAGAATGAAGCAGGGCAAAAGCTAATAGAGTTTTGCCAAGAGAATGCAATGGTCATAGCAAACACCCTCTTCCAACAACACAAGAGAATACTCTACACATGGACCTCACCAGATGGTCAACACTGAAATTGTGTTGATTATATTCTTTTCAGCCACAGATGGAGAAGCTCTATACAGTCAGCAAAAGCAAGACCGGGAGCTGACTGTGGCTCAGATTGTGAACTCCTTATTGCCAAATTCAGACTTAAATTGAAGAAAGTGGGGAAAACCACTAGACCATTCAGGTATGACCTAAATCAAATCCCTTATGATTATACAGTGGAAGTGAGAAATAGATTTAAGGGACTAGATCTGATAGACAGAGTGCTTGAAGAACTATGGACGGAGATTCATGACATTGTACAGGAGACAGGGATCAAGACCATCCCCATGGAAAAGAAATGCAAAAAAGCAAAATGACTGTCTGAGGAGGCCTTACAAATAGCTGTGAAAAGAAGTGAAGAGAAAAGCAAAGGAGAAAAGGAAAGATATAAGCATCTGAATGCAGAGTTCCAAAGAATAGCAAGGAGAGATAAGAAAGCCTTCCTCAGCCATCAATCTAAAGAAATAGAGGAAAACAACAGAATGGGAAAGACTAGAGATCTCTTCAAGAAAATTAGAGATACCAAGGGAACATTTCATGCAAAGATGGGCTCGATAAAGGACAGAAATGGTATGGACCTATCAGAAGCAGAAGATATTAAGAAGAGGTGGCAAGA
>NW_011478463.1:25748-26619 GCF_000754665.1 Bison bison bison | reverse complement strand
GCTATTTGCAAACAATGGTGCAATAGAGGGGCCGGCACTTCTTGCAGCTGATGTCCTACAAGACATCACCTTGTCCCCAATGTGTAGTATAGAATTATAGCTGTACTTCTGGTCTCTACCTTGCTATATGTTAATAGCATTCCCCCAACTGTAAAAAACAAAACTGTATGTGTTGTTGTTGTTTAGTCACTAGGCTGTGTCTGACTCTTTTGCTTCCCCATGGACTGTAACCTGCCAGGCTCCTCTGTCCATGGGATTTCCCAGGCAAGTATATTGGTTTGGATTGCAATTTCCTTCTCCAGTGGATCTTCCCAACTCTGGGATCAAACCACGTCTTCTGCCTTGGCAAGTGAGTGTTGTTGTTTTTTTTTTTTAATCACTGAGCCACCAGGGAAGCCCCAAAATGTGTGTTTGTTCAGTTGCTAAGTCTTTGTGACCCCATGAACTGCAGCACACCAGGCTTCCCTGTGCTTCACCATCTCCTGGAGTTTGTTCAAATTCATATCCATTGAGTTGGTGATGCCATCCAACCATCTCATCTCCCTTCTTCTCCCACTTTCAATGTTTCCCAGCATAACGGTCTTTTCCAATGAGTCGGCTCTCTGTGTCAGGTGGCCAAAGTATTAAAGCTTCAGCTTCAGCATCAGTCCTTCCAGTGAATATTCAGGATTCATTTCCTTTTGGATTAGATATTGTCAAAATCCTTGGGGAGCAAAATCGGCCTAGGTAAGAAGCATTCCCCTAGAGTCCAGCAAGGCAGGGCTGAGAACAGACTGGTACTCAGGAAAATTGTAGATTTACAGTGGCTTGAATGTCAAAAGCCTCCAGACTTAAAGGATTGATACTGTTAACTACAAATTGGTGCTTGCCA
>NW_011478463.1:24720-25648 GCF_000754665.1 Bison bison bison | reverse complement strand
CAGGTCTTTAGACAGATATTTTCAGGATCTGATTTCATGATCCCAATCCTTGCATCTCCTCATATCTAGAAAAGCACTAAAGCCCTTCATGTTGACATCTGCTTCTCGTGACTAGCAGAAAACCTTTTGTAAAGTAAGTGCTTGATTGCATTGAAATCCCCCTTTACCAAAATCTTATATATTGACGTTCCCCCACTACCTCTGTGGAGCAGTCTCTCAGAGTTATCTGAGGTGCTGTCTCCTGGGCTGCATTCCTCATTTCGCCCCTAATAAAACTTAACTCACATCTCTCACATTGTGCATCTTTTTAGTCAACAATACTCTGATGCTGAAATACCATGCTCCTGGTGGCCTTGAAGTATGACAAATATATATGTCCTGTTTCCCAAGAGTCCTCATTTCTTATTATTTTATTCCTATGGTGATAGTGATTTGTTAAACAAATAAAAAAATTCTATTTCCATTGTATGTCTAGTGCTCTTATTTTTAACACAATCATGAATCAGAAAAATGATCTTTTGGCAAACCACATGCTCTGATTCTTGGTTGGAAATAAGTCTTCTTAGGCTTTGAGGTCCTTTCAAGTCTCTGAATGCTTTCCCCTCAGGTATGAAGGACCTTCCAGGGAGAGAGCACTTCATTAGGACTCTGTAAGGACATAATGCAGGTTGTCAGAGCTCAATGGGCCTTTTTACTGATCTCCTTTGATTTTTTTCTATGTTCTGCTTATCACAATGGCCAGGCCAACCCTTCTACCCGCCTCTGAAATGCTCAATCTTTTCCTCAGTTGGATAAATTATATCACTTTCCTCTTTTATTCAGTTCATTCACTGGACATGTATTTATTGAAGGCTTACTATGGGTTTCCCAGGTGGCACTAGTGGTAAAGAACCCATCTGCTAGTGCAGGAGACGTAAGAGAGGGGGGT
>NW_011478463.1:22449-24620 GCF_000754665.1 Bison bison bison | reverse complement strand
GGTGTGATCCCTGGGTTGGGAAGATCCCCTGGAGGAGGGCATGGCAATCCACTTCAGCATTCTTACCTGGAGAACTCTATGGACAGAGGAGCCTAGTAGGCTAGAGTCCATAGGGTCTCACAGAGATGGACAGGACTGAAGTGACTTAGCATGCACTATGGGCCAGTCACTAGGCTAAATACTTTTGACACAATGGTAAAAAAAGCTAACTTACTCCCTGACTTTATGGAATTCTTGTCCTAGCAGTGTAATTGAGAAAAATCAATAAACACATAAATAATACTATTACAAAGTGATATAAGCACTTGAAAGGAAAAAAAAATTTTTTTTAGATAATAGCAGGACAGGCTAGAAGAAAGACAGCCCAGAAAAGGTAATAATTAATCCATGATCTGAAAGACGAGAAAGATCAGCCATGGATAGATTGAAGAAAAGAGAGTTACAGGAAAAGAGACCAGCATGTTCAAGGGCCCTGAGGTAGCTCTTTAGGAGTTAGCTACAAAAATGGCCACAATCCTTTCTTCCCTCTCTCAACACTGTTTGTAATATGACTTTAGCTCCTCCCATCAAGAGGTGGAGTTAATTTTTACACCCCTAGAATCTGGGCTGGGCTTGTACCTTACTTTGACCAATAGTATATTGCAGAAGGCAGAGTGTATCTGTTCAGAGCCTAGGCCTTAAGAGATCCTGCACACTTCTCTTAGAGGCTGCCAGTTGCCTTGTGATCAAGCCCAGTTTAGTTTACTAGAGGACGAGAGACCACAAACAGACATGCCATTCCAGCTGAAGCAAATCATCTCAGACCAGCCAGCCAGAAGCCCACCCACCAGTTGACCAAAATTCTAAGAGAAAACCCAACCAAGACCAGGTGAACCACTAGCTGAGGTCTGCCCAAACTGCCAAGGCAGGGAATTTTGAGCTTATCTTTTTACTTCCTGCTCTTCCAACTTGATCATTTCCAGTTGCAAGTCGGAGAAGCTGAAAAACCCGTGGTGCAATTCAGTCTGAACCTGAAGCACTAAGAACTGGGGAGCCAATGGTCAAAGGCCCAGCCTGAGTCCAAAAGTCTGAGAACCAGGAGTACCAGTGTCTGAAGGCAAGAGAAGATGGATCCTGGGACATCCCTGGTGGTCCAGTGGCTAAGAATCTTCCTTGCAGTGCAGGTGACCTGGGTTTGATCCCTGGTTGGGGAACTAGGATCCCACATGCCACGGAGCAACTAGGCCCCTGGGCTGCAACTACCAAGCCAAATCACCACGACTAGAGAGAGTCCATGCACTGCAACCAAAGATTCCACATACAGCAACTAAGACCACACGCAACCAAATAAATAAATAAACACAAAGAAAGAGAAGGTGGATGCCTCAATACAAGTAGAGAGGGAATGTACGCTTCCTTTGCCTTTTTGTTCTATTCAGGCCCTCAATGAATTGGATAATGCCCAGCCACACTGGTGAGGGCAGTCTTTTTTCCAGTCTACTGAGTCAGGTGCTAATCTTTTCCAGAGACACTCACACAGACACATCCATAAATCATATTTTACCAGCTACCTGGGCATCTCTTAGCCCAGTCAAGTTGACATGTAAAATTACCTGTCACACTATCTATTAGGCATTGTATTAAGTGCTGGCAATACAGAAGTGATCTAATATGGAATAACCCTGCCCTCACAGAACTCTCAGTCCTTTTAATTTGTCTTAATTTCCCTTTATAACATGCGCAATGAAGACTTCTTTTTCTTTAATTTCAGTAGTTATGAACTTCAGAATAAAGAACAGTAAACCCACTAATATTGCTTCCTGATGTCATCTTTCAATATGGGGATTTGGATTTCAGATAATTTGGAAAGGCCATTAGAAACCTAAATACCAGACCAAATATCCCAAGGCATTTATTTACTTTTATTTATTTTTTAATTGGGGTATAATTGCTTTACAATGTTGTGTTAGTTTCTGCTGTACAATCCCATGGAATTTAGATTTACTCTTTCTCTCTCTCCAAAGAAATAAAGATGGGGTGATTGGAAATATCTCACATGCTAGTAAAGTAATGCTCAAAATTCTCCAAGCCAGGCTTCAGCAATACGTGAACCGCAAACTTCCAGATGTTCAAGCTGGTTTTAGAAAAGGCAGAGGAACCAGAGATCAAATTGCCAACATATGCTGGATCAT
>NW_011478463.1:18280-21371 GCF_000754665.1 Bison bison bison | reverse complement strand
CTCCGGGTGTTGGTGA
The DNA here is from genome assembly GCF_000754665.1 of Bison bison bison. Taxonomy (NCBI): domain Eukaryota; kingdom Metazoa; phylum Chordata; class Mammalia; order Artiodactyla; family Bovidae; genus Bison; species Bison bison. Next base: position 21,355 of record NW_011478463.1, on the reverse strand, counting down.
TGGACAGGGAGGCCTGGCGTGCTGCAATTCATGGGGTCACAAAGAGTCAGACACGACTAAGTGACTGAACTGAACTGAATTGAATGGAAATATTTCAGTTCAGATATAGTTGTGATGATCAAATGATCATAGATATAGGACCTCATTAAGAACCAAAGTGTCTGTGACATAACCCAAGAAAATCCATGAATCAAAGGAAAGTTAAGGACTTCAGTACTTATTTCCTGTGTACCCTTTTCCCTCTCTAGTCTTGGTTGCCAGATCTCTTGAGTGTGTTGGACTAGATCAGTATTTTTAAAAATTGTGTTCTGCAGAGGTCTAGATCTCCAGGATCCCCATCCCCACTGCAAACTAATATATTATATTTGAAGAAAAGTTTTCATGGCTTTAAAAATTGAAAACATGAATTACGTGATTCCAATGGTCTCATTAAGCTCTGAAGATCTATGAGTCTATAATTCATCATTATGGCCCCTCACAAAAAATAATGCAATACCCTCCCCAGTTTCATTATTCTTAAGTAATCTGTCAACAAGAGGATTTCTTGGATAAAATTCTATAGATCTAAGTTTCTGTTAGATCCTATGATGGATACCAAAGTAGTTCAAGATGTGGTCTTAAACTTCTTACAATGCACATCAATTGATCATTAGAAATCCCCCCAAGGTAGCTCATTGCAGTTATTCCTTCAGTGAGTCCTTTAAAATCGTTTCACCAGACCTCAAATCACAGAATCTTAGGGCTGGAAGGGACCTTAGGGATTTCCACAGAGATATCATTAAAATAAAACTAAGTATCTCTTATTTGCCCTCCTTTTAAAAATGTTGTCTCAAGAGAACCCTGAATATTATACTCACACTGAAACATGTTTCCTCATTTGAGGGTTTAAAAAATATTCTAAATATATGGGATTCTTGGCTTTGTGCCCAGGATCTTGTCTTGTAGGATAGAAGTTTAGGATAAAAGACATTTCCAATTATAATTTCTCCCTAAAGAGGTCTTCTCCAGCTCAGTTCAATAATAGAGTAGTTACCTGGGGCAGGCAGCCTGGGGTTTCACAAAAGGCTTTCAGATCTGAAAACATGCACAGTTGATAATTAAAGTCCTCGTCCATCTGACCTGAATTTTTCTTTGGCTTTTGTGAGATTTGCCTGTACAGGTAAAATCCTATTTGAACAAGTTTGACCAGACACCAAAATTTCTAGTTTTAGCCTAATCTCCATGAGAGGGAAATGTACTGTTATAAGGTGTAGAGAAGAGCCATCTATTTGTAATTTCAATTTTTCTCACGTGAAGTGAATGTTTGTTACTGTACTTTATCTACAAAGAGTACAAGTTGGGGGTTAATGGGAGTATGGATGTGAGGGCAGGTTTTGCCTGTTCCAGAATAGAAGTGTTTGAGAAAGAATATGCAGATTGCCTTTCTTCTGCACTACACTTGATCTTAGCCAAAAGCCCGAGAAGTGACAGAGGAGTCTGGCAGGCTATAGTCCATAGGGTTGCAAAGAGTCAGATGCGACTGAGCAACTAACACTTTCACTTTTCTTCTATTCAGCTGTACAGGAGGTCCTTGAAATCCCCAAATATCACCATAGTATGTGATTTCCCTCATAAAGCCTCATATGCAAAAGAAGCATAGCCTTCTTAGATTCTCTTCACTTCTGCTCAATTTCATTGCCAGCACTAGAGGCTGGTTTTCTTTTGGGGGCCGTTTTTAACATGGGAAGTAGGAGTAGCGAAATTGTTTTGACTTCATAGGAGTTCCTGTTCCTAGCTGTGGACGCTGGGTGATTATCCAAGCTCAACAAGGGTTGGTCAACCACTGTCTCACTTTGAGCATTTGGGTTATAGAAAATGAAGTTCAAGCTTGTGCCTCTGCAAAAAGGCAAATCAGGACATGGCATGGACATCCTGGATTTCTCCTAAAGGTAGAGATCTCAAAGTGAAGTCTGTGAATGCCTAGGGTACATCGTATTTGAAAACATGTAAATGTTTTCAGGAAGTTGGATTGATGCCTTGGGAGATTTTAGAAGACGACAACCTGTTCTAATGAAAGTATTTGCTTTGGAAATTACAGACATGTTAGTAAAGGGTATGTGTATGAGAGCAGTAAAGTGAATAGGTCTTGGCTTTAGTCAAGACGTGGCACGGATGGGGAAAGTAACAGATACTGAAAGCGACGCTGTCAGAAATTGTAGATGGTTTTGCTTGGTGTTGGTTGAGTCCTGTCTTTTCCAAAAGGCCCAAACTACATATTTCTGCTTTCGATTTTAGCTCTAGGATCACAATCTCTCTAAAACTCTGTACCTGTCTTCTTTCTTATTGGTTTTCCTTTACGCATAGATGATCCTTCCCACAATCTGGTCTCTTACTCCTAACCACCAATGATCTTGTTCTCCATGTTGCCTCAGCCTCTCATCCCAGAATCTAATTTTCAAGCCTCCCACTCAGGGCACCATCTCCTAACTCTCCAGTTCCCCTGCCTTAGAATCATAACCCAACAATCCCAACAAACCTCACAAGGGCCCTAAAGTCTACTCATCTTACCATCACTTCACTGCTTCTCAGCCCCTCGTCTCTTCACTTCCCTCCTGGTGTTGAATTCTGTGGCCCATCATTCTAGTACACTCTTGTACACATCCTCAGTTTCTTTGTAGCCATCCTCCTCTGTTATTCTCACCTGGTAAACTGCCTATCTGGTTAAATCACCTCTCCACCAGCACTGGACCTGCATCTGTGCAGCCCATTAGAGCTAGAGAAAACAACAAGCTCTGCTGACTGCTTTGGCTTTAACTCCAAGACCACAAACTTCCCAGAGCCACTGAGTGGGACTCAGCATCCTGTTATGTTCCCCCAGGCCTTCATTCCACAGGCATAGAGGATGATTTCATACCATCCCTGTTCTTAAACCTACTACAGTAAGTTCCCTACATATGAATGAGTTCCATCAAGAGCACATTCATACGTACATTTAGTTCCTAAGTCCAACAAAGTTAGCTTTGGTACCCAACTAACACAATCGGCTATATAATATTACACTGTAGGGCTGCATTCACAAACTGGTTTAATTTTATT
>NW_011478463.1:17788-18180 GCF_000754665.1 Bison bison bison | reverse complement strand
TGGGGTAGCACAGAGTCAGACATGACTGAAGCCACTTAGCAGCAGCAGTAGCAGCCAGATAGATGCTCATGACCTATGTTTATGTATGCATAAACCCATACATGCTCACAACACCCTCACACACTCCCCAGAGGGGCCATGAAAGATGTGTGACCTTCAATAATGGTGGGCCAGTGACAAATGACCTTCCCTTTTTCTGCAATGGGTCCATGGCAGGACTCAGAGAGCTGCAGAGTCCAGAGGCAGAAAACGTTTTCACCCTCAGCCTTATTCTGTTACTGCTTAAAATTCCACTTTTTAACAGTGGATTCAGCAAGGTTGTGCTTTACAATAATTTTACCTGGACTGCCACTCAGTGGCCGCTTAGAGAAATACCCAGAAGAGACCTGCCA
>NW_011478463.1:15518-16829 GCF_000754665.1 Bison bison bison | reverse complement strand
GTCAGAGGTGACTGAGCATGCACAAGCTATATTTTATTTTCCTAATTTGTTTGTTTGTATTAAAAAACCATGCTGAAATCCATGTTAATTAGTGTTCATAAATTTTAAGCAGTAAGAGTCTTCAAGGATAGGATCTTATAATTGTCCTATTTACTGACTTATTTAAAAGTCTCATCACAGGTATTTTCAGGAGATTCAGGAGGTGCTACAAGGATTCTTCTGCAAGTGTTTCCTCTCTCAAGATCCCCCAGACACCCACTCCCTGTGAAGTCATTCCACATCCACTCTCCTTCCTGCCCCTTTCCTTGGGAACTTGTTTCTGGGATACAGTTCACATTCTTATCAGTCCATCTCCAATCTCTCACACAGTTTTCTAAATTTGGGGTGAAAGGTGAGTATAGAGAGTGTTAGAGTCAGGGGCAAGGCATAACAAGGGGAAACACTGAGTTATGGAACAAAATATTCTAAAATAATGACTTTCTTGAAGACCTCGTAATTTTTTAATTTCATGAAAGGTTTTTAAGATAGATTTTAAACCCACTGATAAAAAAAATGCTTTTAAAAATTATTTTATTGTTGACATTGGAAAATATGAATGCTTGTTTCAGTGCGGGAGTTTCCCAAAAGTCTGAGAGCCAAATTTATAATCAGCATCCATGATTTTATAGCCTCCAGTGGCTTCTTGTCTCAATGTAAAAGCCAGATACCTTACTCAAGTTTGCAGGATTTTACACAATCTAACCTCCTGTTACCCCTCTGATTTCATTTCCTGCTACCATCCCTCCCAGTCTGCTCCAGCCACCCTGACTGGCTTACTGAAACACTCATCCCCCTGTATCCTCATGACTTGCCTTCTCCTCAAATGTTACCTTCTCTCCAAGGCCTCTCTCTAAAACCTGAACCCCATCCCCTATATCCCTTTCCTACTTTTCTCCAAAGAACTTATTACCCTCTGCTATATCATATACAGCTCATTTCTTTACTGTGCATCTCCTTAGCTCTTTAAAGATAAGCTCTAGAATGGCAGGAATTTTTGTCTGTTGTTTTAGAGTTGTATCCTCAATGCCTAGAATAATGCAAAGCACAAAGTACATGTGAGTGCATGCTCAGTTGCCAAGTTGTATCCATTTCTTTGGGACCCCATGGACTGTAGCCCACAAGGCTCCTTTGTTCATGGAGTTTTCCAGGCAAGAATACTGGAGTGGGTGGCCATCTCCTCCTCCAGGGGATGTTCCCAACCCAGGGATCGAGCCCACATCTCCTGCATTGTCAGGCAGAGTCTTTACCACTGAGCCACTTGGGAAGCCCTCA
>NW_011478463.1:14170-14994 GCF_000754665.1 Bison bison bison | reverse complement strand
GGCTATTAACACTCTCGGTAGTATTAATTTATATGTGACGCTCTCCAGAATAGAAACTGCCTTTTTTATCTCTGTAACCTCTAAGCCTAGTGCAACACCTGGCACACATAAGGTGCTTAATAAGTATTTGGTAAATTAATGACTATATGAATCAGTGAAGAAACACATTTATGAATCAATAAGCAAACAAAAGATGAAGAATTTATCAGTGAAATCTTGTTAGTGAAAGGTTCCTAGGCAGGCTACACAGAGCTTCCTAGATATCTGAAGGACTACCGTGCTAGTTACTGCCTCTTCAGACTTGCAAAGGCCAATTTCCTGGACCACCCACTGTATTGGTTTATTGCATCCCATTATCATCAGGAATCGTGCATGCATTGTTTTTCCAGTAGCAGAGATGGCTTATAAGCAGCAACTGGTAAATTCAATCACTTAGATTACGGTTTAAGAGGAGGCCAAGTCCATGGCTTGGTTTTCATACATGCTGGTTCACTTAGTAGTCTGCCCATAGAATGCATTCCTAACTCTAGACAGGTAACTTGCAAATGTGAGCCAGTTGAGAACTTGGTGAAGCCTGCAGGTAAAATTGTCTGTCCTGCTGATGGTATATCAGGAGTTTTCATCTTGGGACAGGGCACCAGGTCCTCCTCATTAGGTCTCTTGGCTCCTTAAAGATGCCAAGTACAAAGAAAGCTGCCGGGGGCGACTGTGGGCTGAGTATATTTTGGGATCATTCTCAGCACAGGGCAGTGCTGTGCTCTACTGCTTGCATCACTCTGAAATGAGGCGCTCAGTCATCCTGGACATGGTGCAGCCCCTGGCCA
>NW_011478463.1:13121-14070 GCF_000754665.1 Bison bison bison | reverse complement strand
AAAAAATCTTTTTTTTTTAATTTTATTTTATTTTTAAACTTTACATAATTGTATTAGTTTATCAGAAGGGGAAAAATGTGTAATTATGTGAGGTGATGGATGTTAACTAAACATATTGTGGCATTTTGCTACATATATGTATATGTATGTGTGTGTATATATATATACATAAATATATGTGTATACATATATATATATATATATAAAAAACCCACTGGAGTGGGTTGCCATTTTCTTCTCCAACAGAAGGGGGCACTCTTTCCGTCCCCTTCTGATGTCTATGTCAGAAGCTATCTCCATCTCTTTTATACTTTAATAACACTATTACAGAAAAGCTCTGAGCATCAAACCTCATCACTGGCCCGGGATCGAAATCCTCTCCTCTAGAGGCCAAGAATCCCGGCTTAGTTCACAAGGTAGTAACTTTTCACCACCATTACTAATCATCATGATACAATCATGTTACTATTATTAAGGTCTTCCCAGGTGGCACAATGATAAAGGATCTGCTTGCCAATGCAGGATCCCTGAGTTGGGAAGATGCCCTGGAGAAGGAAATGGCAGTATTCTTGCCTGAAGAATTCCATGAACAGAGAAGCCTGGTGGGCTTACAGTCCATGGGGTCGCAGTTGGACATGACTGAGTAACTAGGCACACACATTACTATTATTAGATTATAGAGTGGTAAATGCTAAAACCAAGGCATATACATGAACTTGGGGATCACAGTTGAAGTGACTACTTCAATTTTGGTGCAGAAGGTGGTTAGAGAGAAGGTCACAGACTTGGTGTTCAAGATTATATAGGAGTTCACTAAATTGCTAATTAGAGAAAGCTGCTGCTGCTGCTAAGTCGTGTCAGTCGTGTCCGACTCTGTGCAACCCCAGAGACTGCAGCCCACCAGGCTCCCTCGTCCCTGGGATTCTCCAGGCAAGAACACTGGAGTGGG
>NW_011478463.1:12708-13021 GCF_000754665.1 Bison bison bison | reverse complement strand
AATTAGAGAAAGGAAACACCTCAAAACTGAGAGAGTTGCACCAGGCCCCTCACCCACAACATGCATTTTGAGATAGCATTGACACAGCAGAGTCATCCCTGGCTATAAAACAATTGACATGAATCTTGAAGAAAGGCAGATTTCTAAACAAATACATAGTTCGTTAACATAACCTAAGGAAGACATTTCCATGAGAGAAACGCATTGGTTAGCTCAAGGTTTGAGATAAAGTTAAGTTCAGGTGGACAGGTGTCGTCATGACAACACAGGATTAGAAAAGAAAAGGGAAAAAAAAAGTCTGTCACTTGCAGTT
>NW_011478463.1:11195-12527 GCF_000754665.1 Bison bison bison | reverse complement strand
AAGATACTTACCCCTTACTGGGAGGAAAATGAATGCAGTTACCAGCTCTTTAACTTCACAAGGGATACAAAACAAATAGATTCCGAAAATGAAAAGCTCTACTTTAAAGTAAAAAGTACCGTGATGCCAATAGCAGAATATTCCTGGCAATCCTCAGATTAAGCAGCGGCAACATGAATAAATGAAATGCTGTGGTATGTTGGCAGTGTGTGACAGCGCTGTCTCCCAGGGCTTCAGGTCAGCGCTTAAGCTTTGTCAGACCACAGCAGCTAGGAAATTAGGAAGACATGAATGCTTGGAGGAAAATGACACAGATCCAGTTCCCTGTGGGACAAATGGAAAGGAACCCAACAGAAGGTCTCAAAGATGAAAGTCAAGCTCACTTAGAATCGCACTCTCAAACAGCTCAGGTTTATTTCAAATCATATCTTCGATACTTAGCCAAGTGAATAATAGCTGGAACCTGAAACATCAGGGGCCTAAGCCAGGAGAGAATAGACTACCCTGAAACAATATACACTGATTAAATCCAACTTGGTGAGGTTTTGTTCCAGTGTGACTTAATTGTATTGTGTCTGGTTATTGATCTGTGGCCTGGGTGTAGCCACACTCTCTTCACAGCTAGTACATTTTGAAGTGCTGCCCACAAAGAGGAAAACATGCAAATTCGAGGTCTTCTCAAATGCTGTGGTTCTGCAGTGGAATTCTCTATGGCCGCTAAAGATGACAAGGTTGTGGACCTTTGTTGAGCTATGGGAATGTGTATACACGCTAATGTTAAGTGAAACAGTGTGTACGCATTGATTACAGCCCCTGCAGGAACCCGGTCTGTACATCAGCTAAGATCACAAGTGAACTTGGAGTGACACAAATAGAATTAAATGTGCAGGAGATTCTGAGTCTTTTGATCCCAGTAGAGTTGTTTAAGCTCACAATAAAAATAAATGAAACAGGTAAAAATAAATATACCACTGTGGTTCCAAACCTGTATAGCTGTGAAGCACATATTGAAATCCAAATGCATCAACTCCAGAAAGGGAACAGACAGCGGAAGGATGACATGGTGACACAGCAAACAAAGGGGCTTGCCTAGAAACGCATCACTGAGACTGTCAGTGATGGGCTAGAGTGGAATTTTAATGATACCGTAGATGAACTGGATGAGCGCTATGCATTCTGTTTGAACAGGATTCCCTTCCCCACAATTAAGGGGGACTGTTTACTTTTCATATGCCTGCATTTTGAATCATGTGTGTAGATACCTGTGTTTTCAAATAAATCTGACTGTTAGAGGAATGTCAGGCCAAAAGCCCAGGGACTCGGCTTTGTCTC
>NW_011478463.1:10790-11095 GCF_000754665.1 Bison bison bison | reverse complement strand
TTGAGGGCCCGTTAGAGGGCTGGGACAGTGGAGGACCTGAACGGCTGGATTCTGAAGCCATCACCCAAACACCACCTACCTAGACTCTCTCACAGACAGGCAGGGGCAATAAAACTGTGGCTTCACTACACACACTGCTGGGACGTGTCTGTCCTCTCTCCAGTTAACCTGGCCAGACATATGCTGCACCTGGCCAGAAGCCGAGCAGCACTGGCTTATGTGTTTTGCTATTGCTTTTCCCACCTTTGGGTCTTTGTCCTCTTCTGCACCTTTATCAGCAGAGAAGAGGAAGGGGAGGCTGTGCG
>NW_011478463.1:8162-9717 GCF_000754665.1 Bison bison bison | reverse complement strand
TGGGAAGATGCCCTGGAGAAGGGAAAGGCTACCCACTCCAGTATTTTGGCCTAGAGAATTCCATGGACTGTATAGTCCATGGGGTCACAAAGAGTCGGACACGACTGAGTGACTGTCACTTCACTTAGTGTGATGTGAGTGAGTTCATGTCAAATTCACATTCCCTTTCCCCTGTTTGTGGTTTAGATCACCTGTGCCATGGTCTTCTTCCTGCTTTTCTAATACCAAGGTTGCCATGCTCTGCAGTGACTAAAACAGACACATGGGTGATAAACAAGGAGCCTCTTGGAATCAACATGCAGCAGGTGTTAAGTCCACACCTCATGGGTAAATAAAATCACCCAGAAGAAGGGATGTGTTTTGTCTCAGAATGGTGTCGGTAGCTTTTCTAAACTTACAGGATAAATTAAAGGCACTGTTCTCAGAACGGCATCTTCAGGGATGATACCAACAGTGAACCGAGAGAGAATGGGATTGGCATTTCTGACAGCTTTAGGGAGGATGGGAAAGCTAATGTACCATCTCTGCCAAGGCCATGAATTATAGCTTTATGTAACACTGTCCTCAGAAATACAACTCTCCACTGATTGATCAACACTACAAAACCATCCATCCCGGGAGATCCCTGATAAAGTGCCCAGTGGTACTGCCTCAGAGACCCTGACAGGGCTGCACGCCCACATCCAGACTCCCAAATGTGAATACGAGGGGGCCAGATGGAGCCTCAGCCAAGGTCTTTATTTTATAGACTGAGTTCAGGGAGGGGTTGACCTGCACTAATCCAAAGACAGGAACAAAAACTGAAGTGGAAACACAGCCGCTTATAATGAATGTTGATACACTACTCATTGAAGCCTCTGAACCAGGTGACAAAGTGATGGACCTGGTCCAAGGGGACAATGGCAGGAGCAATTGCCTGGAATAATTATCTGGCTGGCATCACAGAGCCGGCCTGTTGGGGAAGCCAGTCCTGGCATTCATCCTTGCACAGCTGCTGACTTTGAATTGAGAATCCTTTGTTCTCTTTTGCTGACAAGTAGGCTAATGACAAGTAGGTGATAGCATCATCAACTCAATGCACATGAATTTGAGCAAACTCCGGGAGATAGTGGAGGACAGAGAAACCTGGCATGCTGCAGTCCAGGGGGTCACCAAGAGTCAGACACGAATTAGCGACAGAACAACAACAAGGCTAATGCAGGGCCCCCAGGCAGATCTCTGCAAAAGATGGAGACTTCCAGCAGGAGACATCACCATCGAAGAGTCTAGGCATATGTATGGTATGAGGGTGAATGTTTACTGAGAGCTTCCTGTGTGCCAATAACCGGCAAAAAAGAGATGGCACGTTCGAAACAGGTAAACAAGGAGAATTTCATGAAGAGAATATTTGCAAAGGTATGGGTAGCATTAGAGTAACCAACAAAGGATGCTGAAGCACCAGAGCTGATGCCAGGGCACTTACTTACTGAGGGGTGGGATGGGAGCAAAGTGTCATCTGTGCCTGAAAGAAGCTGTGGGTGGCTATGGGGAGAGGGACACAGCCAACATGCTGCAT
>NW_011478463.1:6834-8062 GCF_000754665.1 Bison bison bison | reverse complement strand
GTTCTCCTGCCCCCAATCCCTCCCAGCATCAGAGTCTTTTCCAATGAGTCAACTCTTTGCATGAGGTGGCCAAAGTACTGGAGTTTCAGCTTTAGCATCATTTCTTCCAAAGAAATCCCAGGGCTGATCTCCTTCAGAATGGACTTGCTGGATCTCCTTGCAGTCCAAGGGACTCTCAAGAGTCTTCTCCAATATCGCAGTTCAAAAGCATCAATTCTTCGGCGCTCAGCCTTCTTCACAGTCCAACTCTCACATCCATACATGACCACAGGAAAAACCATAGCCTTGACTAGACGAACCTTTGTTGGCCCATTGGCACCATCCAAACAGAAGCCAGAGGGGATGGGAGCCCGTTGATGCCATCCTTTGAGACCTTTCTCCTGGAGCATTCCCTGGCAGGCAAGTGGCCAAGCCTAGGCACTGTCAGTGCCAGGGTTCCATCCCTGGTCCAGGAACTAAGCTCCCACAAGCCACATGGCATGGCCAAAACGAAAAAGAGAAAAACAGTTGATAAGACCCTTTTCCTGGTAACAGAGCAAGTTGGAGAAGGACCTGGAGGAGCAGGCAGAGAACACCCGGCACTCCCTCATGTTACAAGTAAGCAAAATGAGGCAACATGACTTGCTCAGCAAGGGAGGGGTAGAGCTGAGACTCAAACCCAGAGCAATCTGACTCCAGAGCCCATACGCAATTGCTCTATCAGATTCTTCATTTCTGGGCTCCCCCACCATTCCCATCTCATCCCCTTTCAGTTCCCTCTACACATACTCCATGCTATGGCCAAGGAGTTTCCCGCTTTCAGATGGTAGGCTTTTGCACATTCTGTTTCCAGCTAAACCACTGCTGTTCCAAGAAATCTCCTCAAGCTGAAGTTGCTGAGGCGCCTCCCTCTTCTGAAGCCCTGGAGGACATCACCTCAGCCTGGAGACTGTGAGCTCCTTCAAGGCAGTGACTTTGTCCACCGTGTTTGTCTCATCCCCAGGATCCAGCCCAGTGCCAGATAGATAGCAATTAAATCGGGTTTGTGGGTTGAATTTTCAGCCCAAACAAAGGAAAGAGGAGCACAATCTCACAAAGCTAAGAGAGTTATGAACTCTCTTATAATATTATAATATTTATGAACCCTTCCCTGGTGGCTCAGAGGATAAAGCATCTGCCTGCAATGCGGGAGACCCGGGTTTGGTCCCTGGGTTGGGAAGATCCCCTGGAGAAGGAAATGGCAACCCAC
>NW_011478463.1:5631-6271 GCF_000754665.1 Bison bison bison | reverse complement strand
AAATAAATAAAATATATGACATTAAAATATTTACAATTAATATTTTATATGCATTAAAACAGTGATGAACATACATAAAAATGATTATACATTTAAATGTCACATGATGATTTACTAGAGACAACTACCAAGTCTTCATGAATAAAACTGGGAGAAGAATAGAAAAAAAAAATACTGTGTTAAGAGAAATATTGTTTGATTCCACTTATCAAGGGACCAAGAACAGTCAAATTTATAGAGTCAGAAAGTACATTGGTAGATGCTATAGGTCAGGGGATGGGGGGCGGGGAGTTAGTGTTTAATGGGGACAGAGTTTCGGTTTAGGAAAGTGAAAAATTCAGGAGATGGATGATGGGGGGGGAGAGTAGACCAACAATGTGAATGTACTTAGTGCCACCGAACTGTACAGCTAAATATGGTTAAAATAGTATGTTTTTATCATGTGACTTTTACCACAATAACAAACATTTAAAAAATAAACACATATAAATATTTTAATAAAGGAAAATAAATAAAAATACTGCATTAAAATCTGAGACTTGGGTACCTCCTTAGCTTTTGCTCAGAGGTTAAAGCATCTGCCTGCAAGGCGGGAGATCTGGGTTCAATCCCTGGGTCGGGAAGATCCCCTGGAGAAGGA
>NW_011478463.1:4388-5374 GCF_000754665.1 Bison bison bison | reverse complement strand
AGTTAAAGGATTTTGACATGGGAAAGCTTAAAACAAAGCACTGAACTGGGGGGTGGAATTTCTTTCCCCCTTCCTTATCTGACGTGTACCTTCTGGAGTCAAGAGCATGATTTACAAAGGACCTGCTACAAGGTCGAAAACAAAGAGCACAGAGGAAGTTTTCAGCCCTTGTCCCCACTTGGAAACCCCTCAGGAATTCGTTTTAATTCTGTTTATTTTTAAATGTTCTTAAGATATTTAATTAGGTTTAAAAAATACCACCAAAATTAAGCTAAAAAGAGCGTCTCAATGAAAAGAATCTATTTTTACCTCATCAAAATATGGTGAACTGCACACACACACACACACACACCCCAATAGCACCTACTTCATCTTGTGAATTTCAAATGAATTAATAACATTTTTAGTGCCTAATAAGGTGCCCAGCACTTAATAAGCGCTCAATTAATGGTAGCCACCATTAGTATTGTCACTGGGGCATACTAAGGAACAAGAAGCAATTTTGTTCAGTTTGAGAAATAGATGACAGTTCACTCAGCTGCTTTTAAAATTAAGACTTGAAACCATAAACCTATTTACGAGTAGTTAAAAGACTTTCTTCCATTTTATATTATGGACATTCTTAGGTGTAGGAGACAGGGAGATAGACACAGAAGTTGAGGGGAGAGGACAGATTGAGTCATAAGGAAGAGAAAGAAAAGGGGAAAGGGCCAAAGCCAGAAACAGAGAGAGAGGATAAAATCAGTCCAAAGAGAGAGCCAGAGGGAAACAGCAAGATGGGCAGCAGAAAAGAGAGGGAGACAGGCAGGGAGCTGCAGACCTGGCAGGCGCTGGGTGTGCAACTTACCATTGTGTTCTGTTCTCCTTAACTCTGGCCTTCAGAGGGAGTCGTCATTACCCTTTGAAATATATTGCTTTTTTGGCTCTTGAAAGCAGCTTTTCTGCCTTTTTTCCCCTAAACTTCAAAGGTTTATTTCTAAAATAAA
>NW_011478463.1:3355-4288 GCF_000754665.1 Bison bison bison | reverse complement strand
AAAATAAAATTCAATTTTTTCATGAAAGATTGAGAGTGTTATACCTGCACAAAGATGCAGGGATGATTTAGGGTTTAGACACGTGCTTTGAATGTTTATTTTTATATATTTGTTTGGCTGCACCAGCTCTTAGTTGCAGCACATAGGATTTTACTTGCAGCCTGAGAATTCTTAGTTGCAGCATGTGGGATCTAGTTCCCCAACCATGGATCAAACCCAGGTCCCCTGCACTGGGAGCACAGAGTCTTAGTCCCTGGACCACCAGGGAAGTCCCTAGACATGTGCTTTGGAAGATGAAAAGTTGGTCAGCAAGTTGAAAGTCCTTTGGTCATTGGGAAGCTGGAAGTTTGTCCTTTGGCCATTTGGGAAACTGTCAGAATGACTCAGATCTGTTCTTCGAGGCTGCCTCATACTAATAAGTTCAGAAAATTGCTCATAGAGTAATATGGCCCCTTGGTTCTTCTGTTCCTGGAAACAGAAGCAGAGTGGGCTCCACAGGTTGGAGATCTTCCCCTTTGCCTGTAAGCCTTAAGCCCGAACATTTCAAAACGATTGGCCACACAGGAATGTTGAAGGAGTTAGATATTTTCTGCCTTCTACCTGTTAGAGGTTTAAATCTGTGGTAGAGTAGGGTAGGGTTGGAAGGCTGGAGGTGAAGGGTGGCTAGTCCCTTTTTTGGCTTGTTCTGCTGCTGCTGCTAAGTTGCTTCAGTCATGTCCAACTCTGGGTGACCCCATAGACGGCAGCGCACCAGGCCCCCTGTCCCTGGGATTCTCCAGGCAAGAACACTGGAGTGGGGTGCCATTGCCTTCTCTGCAGCTTGTTCTGCTAGTCTAGAAATAGCCAGGATTTTGAGTCTTCATGAACCTCTTTCCAAGTCTGTGACACCAGGGCTAATGACCTAGCTCAGAGGTTGACAAACATTTTATCTAA
>NW_011478463.1:0-294 GCF_000754665.1 Bison bison bison | reverse complement strand
AGCACCAGATTACTTCTAGAAATGCACTTATAACTCACGCAGAATAGCAGTCTAATAAAATCGTAAACCTTCAAAAAAAATGCTATAGTATACCTATACCTTTGAGGGGATTCCTTGATAGGACAATCATGCTAGACTAACCCAAGATGCTAGCTGGTCCCATCACTTCATGGCAAATAGACAAGGAAATAGTGGAAACAGTGACAGACTTTATTTTCTTGTGCCCCGAAATCACTGCAGATGGTGACTGCAGCCATGAAATTAAAAGATGCTTGCTCCTTGGAAGAAAAGCTA
>NW_011478462.1:172078-172555 GCF_000754665.1 Bison bison bison | reverse complement strand
CTGAGCCTGTCACCTCCTTGGGAAGCCTTCTGGGGGGGGACTCCACCCATGTCGCCTGGAGAAGCATCACTTTTCCACAGAGCCTTCTGCAACCCCCGTGGGGCCTGAGCCTGGGGTGGGGAAGGTGGTGGCCCCTGCTCTTGCAGAGACCAGCCAGGCATCTGGCCCCAGGCCACTGGCAAGAGCTCGTTGTGTTGGGGGATCTGTCCTTTGCTGCTGCTGCAGGAGCGGCCGAGGCAGGCGGGGGCGTGAGTAGGGGTGGAGACCCAGGCCCAGCTTCCCCAGCCCCTCAGGACCGGCCTGCTCTTTCCCACCACCCCACCAAGTGCGTGGGCACACCCCGCCTGTGAGGATGGGCCCGGTTGGCAGGGCGGAGCCCTGGGAGGGTGGCAGTGCGCCGGGCAGGCTTGGACTTCACTGGGGCTTGGGGTTGTCGCTGTGGCCAGGGGCGCTGACCCGCTTGGTGGGATGGAGGAC
>NW_011478462.1:171227-171978 GCF_000754665.1 Bison bison bison | reverse complement strand
CAGCCCACAGCTCCAGGCCACACTCTGCAGGACTCTGGCCCCTCCCTCAGCCCTGGAGGGAGCAGGACTGGAGTCCTGTGTCCGCCTCGCTCTGACCTGGCCGAGGCCACTGCTGTGGGGCCCCAGCAGGCCTGCCTAGCAGAAGGTGGAGTGCAGGGACCCCAGGGGCAGCCTTCAGGGTGGGGCAGGGTGAGGCCCGACTGGGCCCAGCCCCACCGCTCAGGGCTGATGTGGCGCGAGGCCTTCGCCCCTCCAGCTGACGTGTCTGCCTGCCCTGGGTGTGGCTCCAGAGGCTGCCTGTGTACCAGGGGCCCCCACGCTTCTGTTTGTGGTTCTGGGCAGTGCCCTGGGGAGCGGTGGGGGCTGTGTGCCAGTCCAGACCCAGTAGTCCACGCGTCTTGGTCTCTGGAGGCCGTGGCTGGGCCCGGACTGTGGCACGGTGGTTGTGCAGGGCAGGCCCTCAGCAGCTTGTCTGTTCTCCTGCAGCCCCCAGCCTCCTGGCCCTTTGGTGCACCCACAAAGCTCCCCCCTCCCCCAGGAGCTGGGGCCGCCTGCTGCGTCCTCTCGGCAGCCTGGGCTTCCAGGTGGCTGGGCCTCTTAGCAGCTCCAACTCTTGCCTGTGGTGGGCTCTCAGGACAGGCAACTGCCAGTCGGCAGACATTGCAGGACCACGTGTGTCCTGGTAAGCTGGCTGGTTAGGTGTTTAGCTGGGGGATGGTGTGGCAGGTGGCCCCTGCATCTCTGAGCCTGT
>NW_011478462.1:167299-168163 GCF_000754665.1 Bison bison bison | reverse complement strand
GCGCCCTGCCCCTGGTGGGGGTGGGGCGGGGGCTCGCTGACGCCCCTCTCCCTTCAGTACCTGGTGAGCATCCCCCTGCGCATGTTCCGCCTCTGGGCCTTCACCGGCATGATGGCGCAGGTGAGCAGCCCTGGACCCCCGCTCCGCCCCGCCCCGCGAGCGCAGAGGCTCACTCCCGTCCTGTGTCCCCAGATCCCGCTGGCCTGGATAGTGGGCCGCTTCTTCCGCGGCAACTACGGCAACGCGGCCGTGTGGCTGTCACTCATCATCGGGCAGCCGGTGGCCGTCCTGATGTACGTCCATGACTACTACGTGCTCAACCGTGAGGCGCCGGCAGCCGGCACTTGAGCGCCTCCAGGCTGGCCCCCTCGTGGGTGTTGGACTGCTTTGCCGCGCTGCCTGCGGCTGGACTAGAGCCTACGCCAACCTAGGCGCAGCAGAAGGGGGCCTGGCTGGTGGAAGCTGCCTCCTGGCCCCCACCAGGCCTCTGCCTGAGGGGCTTCCTCCTGCCAGGGGAGAGCAGGCCCGACGCAGTTCTGGCCCCTGGGAGGTGCCCATGATCTGGAAACCCTACAGATCTCGCCCAAGGGTCTGAATGTGTCAATAAAGTGCTGTGCACAGTGAGCTCCCTCAGCCTCCGGGGCACAGGGCTGGCAGGAGGGGGCGGCCCTCCCACGTGGGGCCATGCTGTGGGAAGGAGGCCCCAGCGCCTGGAGAGGAGCTGGGGCTGTGGTGACCCTCCCTGCCTCACAGGGCTCTGTGGTCAGACGTCTTGCCCTGTGAGGTGGAGACTCCATGCTCCAAGGCCCCCTGTGCCTGAGGTCTGCACACAAGTGGATTCAACTTGGGTCAGGCAGATCGGAA
>NW_011478462.1:166222-167199 GCF_000754665.1 Bison bison bison | reverse complement strand
TCCCCCTGACACCCAGCCATGGCCCAGTAAGATGGGTGCCCGAGGTGGTACCTGGGCAGTGGACCCAGCTGTGCTGCCCCCGCCCCAACCAGAAGCCGCTCTAGCCCATGGTGGTCGTCTGGGCGAGACAGGCTGGTGGGCTAGGCACTGTTTGGTCTACAGCAGGTGTAGGCAGCATCTCCCTGACCCCTGCCTCCCAGGAAGCCACCACCCTGGGCCCTACTCATCAGCAAGGACAGCGAGCAGGGCTGAGCTGGGGGTGCAAGGCACTGCGTGGGCTGCTACGGCCCGCCACCTCCATCACATGCACCTCTGCACCCCCTGCTGCCTGACTCAGGAGGGGGGGGGTCCTGTGCTTCCTTCACTCCAGACCCACGGTGCTGACCCAGTGCACCCACCTGGTCCTCTAGTGCGGACCTGGCCACAGGGCTCCTGTGGGCCCACGCTGATCCCGCCCTGGTCCCTTCATAAAGAACTCTTGAGCACATGCAGCCCAGGGGAGCCAGGAGGCTCCAGTGTGCTGTGTCCATCTGCCTCCCTCCAGCCCCTTCCGAGACACTGCGCATCATGCCCCCCTCCACCCCCACTGGCAGGAGGAACAGACAGGGAGACCACACACAGAGCTCGTTGTTTATAAATCTCTGCCTGGCTCATCGGTCTGTTTGTCCATGTATATATCTGTATATCTCTATGGAAGGGGAAAGGGGGACTCGTGTAAAAATCCAAAATACAATTCTATGAACACCTGCATCCTGGTCAGTCTGAGTGTGGCCGTGAAGCCCAGGTGAGCTGTGGCTCACAGGGCTAGGCCCTCGGTGCTGGCCGGGGGCCACGCCCCACCCCCTCTCCCCCCCTCCGCCAGCCAGGGGACCAGGCTCCCGGACACCAGGCCTGCCCAAGGCCTGCTCTCCTCCTGGGGCTTCTACGAGACAGTGGGGTCCTTGGCTTTGGGGGGTTCTGAGCCCGTCAGCAGGGAG
>NW_011478462.1:161035-163389 GCF_000754665.1 Bison bison bison | reverse complement strand
CACACCTTGTTGACGACTTTCTGTTGCTGGGCGTGCTTCTGCCGCAGGCTGGCCACCTCTCGCCACAGTGCCTCGTTCTCGCTGCAGCAGACCAGGCGTGGTCAGCAGGTGGCGGGAGTCTCGGGATACCTCGCTCCACCATGCGCCCACCCACTGGCCCGTCCCTGCCCGCTGCCGAGCACGGGCCAGAGGCCAGGCTGAGACCCCACGGCCCTCTCGGTCACAGTCAGGGTGGCAGAGCCTCCAGGCTCTCTGCCTGGACCGAGGATGGGGCTCCAGGGAACAGAGGCAGTGCGGCTCTCAGGCCACAGGGCTGCAAGTGCAGGTTCTCCTGTGCCTTTAGGGGATCAGAAGTGGCCTTAAAGAGCTCGAAGGGCCACCGCAGCAGCCCACGCCCTGCTCAGCACCAGTATGTCTTCTTGACAAGCGACAGACCCTCCTATGCTCACTCTAAGAGGCGTCCCTGTCCTGGAGGCCAAGGCCACCTAATCCCACCTCTGGATTCCAGCCAGCCAGGCATTCCTGCTGGGCTCTGACATGAGTAGTTAGGCAGGGGCTAGGAGCCTCCTCCACGGTCTAGGGGTGCGACGGCCTGCACCCCAAGTGGTTTTGAGGCCACCCTGGGCTGGGGTGCTTGAGGGCCCCGAGTACAGAGGAGGAGGTCTAAACTGGCCCCTATGGGGGTCCTGGCAGTGGGGGGCTGGGGGGCCTAAAACCGGTTCTGTGGTGACCAGACATGCCCCAGGGAAAGGGAGTCCAAACCTGCAGGCCTCCTGCGCCAGGCCCGATGAGAGGTGACACACACTGACTGGTGCGAGGCGCATGTGTGGGTGGCGTGAGGGGCCCGAGGGCATAGCTGGTGCTTGGGCTCAGCTCTGCGGGCTACCACGGGACCGCACCTGACCCCACCTCCCAATAACGAGTCCAGCCTGGCATGGGCCGGGAGCCTGTGCAAGTCCAGACGTGGCCCTGGCCCGAGACTGCAAGGCCCGGAGCCCGCAGGACCAGGGCTGGGGAGCGGCCTCGCCAGCAACACCTCCCCCATGTCACTGTGCAGGAGGCCTCTCACGTCCCCACCCCATCACTCTGCACGAAGTTCTTTCTGGAACCCTTTCCCGGGGGTAAGTCTGGTTACGACAGAACCAGCTTTAAGCTCCCCCCAGGTTGGACCCCCCACGGTAACCCCAGCATCCCAGAGGAGATGCTCTGCTCTCCTGCTCCCTGCTCCCACGGCTGTCCCAGGACCTACTGCTTCATGGCCAGCAGCTTGGAGTCCATGCTCTCCTGCTTCCCCTTCATCAGCTGCACGTCGGTCAACAGCTTGGTAACACTGTCCTGGCGAATCTTTATGTCCTCGCTCCGCAGAGTGGACACCTGGGTCCCCGGGGGAGCAGTCACTGAGATGGCCTGGGGGCGGGGCGGGATATAGCAGAAAGGGCCGAGGGGCTGCTGGGGTGGATGGGCCTTCTCTGGGGTGGCCAACGGGGGACAGGCACCTGGTAGAAAGCAGGCTTGGCACAGCTACGTTAAGCCAGGCCAGCGAGTGGATGCTGCTGTTGCCGGGGGTCTGGGCGGAGATCCAAGACCATGATGGGGAGAACGGCTACTCACACTGGTCACTTTCCTCTTGATGTTCTCGAGGAGCTGCTCCTGGCCTCGCAGGAAGCACGGGTGCTGGAACTCAGTGTCGTCCCTCTCTGGCTTGACCAGGCCACCCTGCTCGATGTGGACCACCTTCCGGAAGCCATCTGCGCACGATGGAATTGGGGCAGTGCTGCCTCAGGGCTGGGGTCTCACCCCTCACTCCAGTGAGGCCCCTACCCCAGGGAGGATGGAGGGAGGCCCTGGCGGGCGGGGCCTGGCTCAGGGAATGCCCAGCACTGCCCTCCCAGAAGCGCTGCCTGTGGTGGCTGGGTGGTCTTAGTCTCAGGGAGAGTCCCTGAGACACCCCTTCCCCTTCAGCTGCGTGGGCTCTGGGCCGCGTGGGGCTGTATGCAGGGCCAAGGCAGTACACTCACACATGTTGAGCTGCCGCACGAAGCTAGCCATGTTGCTGTGCTTGAAGTACTTGGGCAGCACCTCCTTGGCAAACTGGCCCTGGTCCAGCACGTGGAAGCTGTTCCCGCTCTGCCAGGAGACGTGGGGGTCACCACAGCCTCTCCATGCAGGGGCTGCACCCCAACCCTAGGCTGGGTGACAGTTTTCACCTGGGATCCCACATCCCTGCTGGAGGCCCGCCAGGTCACACCTCAGCACTGTGGGCTCTTCCCTGAAGGGCCCCATGTCAGCGCTAATCCACAGTTTTTCCCTACGTACGGCTAAGACCCCAAAAGGAGGCAGCCAAGGAGACGGGA
>NW_011478462.1:159520-160935 GCF_000754665.1 Bison bison bison | reverse complement strand
AGGAGGGCCGAGGCGGGGTGGGCTGGGCATGGGCCCCGCTGGGGTGCAGGATGGGGTTGGGGAGGAGCAGGAAGGGCCCCGTGGTGTCAACACGGACGCACACATGAAAAGACACAATGGAAGAGCGTGAGCTGAGGGGAAGGGTGGAAAAGGGACCTTCTACAGCTTTTCTCCTCCACAGACACAGTAAGAACACCAGCAAAAAATGCTAGAGACAACTTCTTCAGAACTCTGAAAATGACCCAAGAGAATTTATTCAAGAAATGGTTGAATCTCAGTAAGATCCGAGAACTGTGGTGTTCTAACTTGCCATGTCCCTACCTCCTCTCCTGTAACTGAGAAAGCCGACAGCTCAAATCATGGTGGAATAAACGTTCTAGCATCCATGGGGCTAGGGCTCATTCAAGGCCTGCAGTGTCTCCCTGGAAGGTTCCACCTCCAAGGCTGTTTTTGATCTGACCTTTTATGCTGAAGCTCTTAGCAGAAAAAGGCTTTCCCCTAGAGATGTTTGCTGAAAGCATCAAGAGGCAATTTTAAATTCATGACGGAAAAAAAAAAAACCCAACTCATCACGCCGAACACAGTGGACCACAGATGGAGAAAACTGGCCAGCCAGGAAACATAAAAGAGCTAAGGAACAAGATTTCAAGAAGAGCTTTGAAAAGCTCCAGGATATTCCTGGGATCCAGAAGTCACACGTGCATGTACAGCTGTGTGCATGTCCGTGAGAGGTCCAAGGCAGCTCTGTGTAAGCAAGAAGCTGAGGAGAAAGTCAGGGTGCCGACAACGTGGCTGGGGGCTAAAGGCACACCCAGCACACACAGTTCGCCACAGAGACTGGGAGATTTACTGGTTCCAGCCATTAAGGAACACTCCTGCTCCCCACACTGCCTAACCACTGCGCTCACTGCGTAGGCACCTCAGTGATCACACATGGCAAACAACACAAGTTGCATAAAATTAATTCAGAAAAGCCACTAAACAAACAGCAACAACAGGAAATTGCAACAAATCCTGGTGGGTGGGTAAAATATGATATTGAGTTTAACAAATGGCGTATTATATTAATGGAAAACCTTTCAACAAAACACTCTGAGACATGCAAAGAGACAAAGTATGACCCACACATAGGGAAACAAGCAGCCAGGGGAGACCGTCCCCAAGGAGGCTCAGATACTGGACTTACTAGATGAAGACTTCAAATTCATTTGAAATATGTTCAAAGAGCAAAATAAAACAGTATGCAGGGCAGGAAGCAACAGTTAGAACTGGACATGGAACAACAGACTGGTTCTAAACAGGAAAAGGCGTCAAGGCTGTATATTGTCACCCTGCTTATTTAACTTATCTGCAGAGTACATCATGAGAAACGCTGGGCTGGAAGAAGCACAAGCTGGAATCAAGATTGCCGGGAG
>NW_011478462.1:155342-158310 GCF_000754665.1 Bison bison bison | reverse complement strand
TAACGACCCCAAATTTGATGAAAAATATCTGAGAAGCTCAACAAATTCCAAGAAGGATAAACTCACAGAGATTCACATCTAGACATCCATAAGACCAAGGAAAACTCTTTAGAGCAGTTAGAACCAATTCATCACACATAAGGAATCCCTAATAACAGTTTCTGAATATTCACTGGAAGGACTGATGCTGAAGCTGAAGTTCCAATACTGTGGTCACCTGATGTGAAGAACTGACTCATTAGAAAAGACCCTGATGCTGGGAAAGATTGAGGACAGGAGAAGGGAACGACAGAGAATGAGATGGTTGGATGGCATCACCGACTTGATGGACATGAGTTTAGGCAAGCTCTGGGAGTTAGTGATGGACAGGGAGGCCTGGCGTGTGCACTCCATGGAGTCACAGAGTCGGACATGACTGAGTGACTGAACTGAACTGAACTGAATAGCAGCTCATCTGTCATGAGAAACCATGCAGGCCAGAAGCCAGTGGGATGACATGCCAAAAGTGCTGAAAGAAAACAGCGTTTTTATTTTGGCCAAGAATTCTATATCCAGCAAAACTATCCTCTGAAGATGCCTGGGAAGGCAGCTAAGGAGATCCTGTGAACCACTCTCAGGGTAAACAAAGCTTAAATCACCTAAGTCTCTGGAAATTGTCCTGAAGGCATATAACAAATGAAGAAACACTTATTCAAGAAAATCTAAAACTCAACAGAAACAGTGAACGATGGCATTTTTGGCCACACCCTGCTTCCTCCTCCTCCTGAGAGTTCACCTGGATTGATGGCACACTCTGGGGAGCTCTGGCCAAGAAGGTGGGGATTTCTTACCCCTCAGTTTACAATCAGCACGTTCTGTATCCTCCTGAGAGGGTGAGGGGGCAGGCCACCAGCATCTCTCATCTTGCCCAACTCAAAGTTTGAGGGTCTCCTTCTCCTTTCTGCCCCCACTTACAAAATGGAGTCTCTACCCAAGCATGACAGGCTCAGAATATTGGGGTTTCAATCACCCTCACCCCAGTTAGCATTAATTTCTTTTTCTTATCTTAAGGTACTGGGTAGGACTTCCCATACAACATCTGCTAGCGCTGGTGGAAAAAGGTTTCTGCCTTGTTCGGATTCTGTGGGGACAGCGCTCAGGAGCTCACCAATAGGCATGACGTTAGGTGTGCAGTTTGTTTTTGTAACAGCTGAAGAAGGTCCCTGCTATCTCTGGTTTCCTGAGTGATTTTTTTTAATATCGCGAACATAAATTTTGTCAAATGCTTTTTCTGAAACAAATAATATGATTATGTGCTTTTTCTTTAGATTATTAACATGCTGGGTGATACTGATTCAAAAATCCTGAACCATCCATACATTCCTGAGATAAATCCCATTTGTTGTGACATTAGTCTTTTTATGTACTACCAAATTTGATTTGCTAAAGTTTAATTCTTGCCTTGAGAACCCTATGAACAGTATGAAAAGGCAAAAAGATATGACACTGAAAGATGAACTCCCCATTTCGGAAGGTGCCCAATATGCTACTGGAGAAGAGTGGAGAAAGAACTTCAGAGAATGAAGAGATGGAGCCAAAGCGAAAACAATGCCCACTTGTGGACGTGACTGGTGATGGAAGAAATAAAGTCTGATGCTATAAAGAACAATATTGCATAGGAACCTGGAATGTTAGGGCCATGAATCAAGGCAAATTGTAAGTGCTCAAACAGGAGATGGCAAGATTGAACACTGACATTTTAGGAATAAGTGAACTAAAATGGACTGGAATGGGTGAATTTAATTTCAGATGACCACTGTATCTACTACTGTGGGCAAGAATCACTTAGAAGAAATGGAGCAGCCCTCATAGCCAACAAGAGTCTGAAATGCAGTTCTTGGGTACAGTCTTAAAAATGACAGAATGATGTCTGTTCATTTCCAAGGCAAACCAATCAATATCACAGTAATCCAAGTCTATGCCCCAGACACTAATGCCGAACAAACTGAAGTTGAACAGTTCTAGGATGACCTACAAGACCTTTTAGAACTAATACCAAAAAAAGATGTCCTTTTCATCATAGGGGATTGGAATGCAAAAGTAGGAAGTCAAGAGGTACCTGGAGTAACAGGTAAATTTGGCCCTGGAGTACAAAATGAAGCAGGGCAAAGGCTAACAGAATTTTGCCAAAAGAACGCACTGGTCATAGCAAACAGCCTCTTCCAACAATATGAGAGATGACTCTACACATGGACATCACCAGACGGTCAATATCGAAATCAGGTTGATTATAGTCTTTGCAGCCTAAGATGGACAGGCTCCATACAGTCAGCAAAAACAAGACCTGGAGCTGACTGTGGCTCAGATCATGAACTGCTTATTGCAAAATTCAGACTCAAATTGAAGAAAGTAGGAAAAACCACTAGATCATTCAGATATGACTTAAATCAAATCCCTTAAGATTATACAGTGGAAGGGACAAATAACTTCAAGAGATTAGATCTGACAGACAGTGCCTGAGGAACTGTGGACAGTTTCATGATATTGTACAGAGGCAGTGATCAAGACCATCCCCAAGAAAAAGAAATGCAAAAAGGCCAGATGGTTGTCTGAGGAAGCCTTACAAATATCTGAGAAAAGAAAAGTAAAAGGCAAAGGAGAAAAGGAAAGATATACCCACCTGAATGCAGAGTTCCAAAGAATAGCAAGGAGAGATGAGAAACTCTTCCTCAGTGGTCAAAGCAAAGAAATAGAGGAAAACAACAGAATGGGAAAGACTAGAGATCTCTTCAAGAAAATTAAGAGATACCAAGGGAACATTTCATGCAAAGGTGGGCACAATAAAGAACAGAAATGGTATGGCCCTGACAGAAGCAGAAGATATTAAGAGGTGGCAAGAATTCACGGAACTATACAAAAGGATAATCACAATGGTGTGATCACTCACCTAGAGCCAGACATCCTGGAATGTGAAGTCAAGTGGGCGTTA
>NW_011478462.1:149867-155039 GCF_000754665.1 Bison bison bison | reverse complement strand
AGGGGAGCCAGATATCAAATGGTCAACATCTGTTGGATCATAGAAAAAGCAAGAGAATTCCAGAAAAACATCTACTACCGCTTCACTGACTAGGCTAAGCCTTTGTGTGGATCCAAACAAACTGGAAAATTCTTAAAGAGATGGGACTACCAGACCACCTGACCTGCCTCCTGAGAAATCTGTATGCAGGTCAAGAAGCAACAGCTGGAATGGGACATGGAACAACAGACTGGTTCCAAATTGAGAAAAAAGTATGTCAAGGCTGTATACTGTCATTCTGCTTATTTAACTTCTATGTAGAGTACATTATCCAAAATGCCAGGCTGGATGAAGCACAAGCTGGAATCAAGATTGCTGGGAGAAATACCAATAACCTCAGATATGCAGATGACACTACCCTTATGGCAAAAAGCGAAGAACTGATGAGCCTCTTGATGAAAGTTAAAGAGGAGAGTGAAAAAGCTGGCTTAAAATCCAACATTCAAAAACCTAAGATCATGGAATTCGGTCCCATCAGTTCATGGCAAATAGATGGGGAAACAATGTTAACAGTGACAGGCTTTATTTTCTTGGGTTCCAAATCACTGCAGATGGTGACTGCAGCTCTGAAATTAAAAGACCCTTGCTCCTTGGAAGAAAAGTTATGACCAACCAAGACAGCATATTAAAAAGCAAAGACATTACTTTGCCATCAAAGGTCCGTCTAGTCAAAGCTATGGTTTTTTCAGTAGTCACATTCACATATGGATGTGAGTTGGACCATAAAGAAAAGTTGAGCGCCAAAGAATTGATGCTTTTGAACTGTAGTGTTGGAGAAGACTGTTGAGAGTCCCTTGGACTGTAAGATCCAAGCAGTCAATCCTAAAGGAAATGAGTCCTAAATATTCATTGAAAGGACTGATGCTGAAGCTGAAACTCCAATACTTTGGCCCCCTGATGCAAGGAACTGACTCGTTGGAAAAAACCCCGATTCTGGGAAAAATTGAAGGCAGGAGGAGAAGGGGACAACAAAGGATGAGATAGTTGGATGGCATCACCAACTTGATGGACAGGAGTTTGAGCAAGCTCCAGGAGTTGGTGATGGACAGGGAAGCCTGGCGTACTGCCAGGGATCACAAAGAGTCGGACACAACTGGCGCGCTTTCATGGCGTGCTGGCGCCATGGCAAAGCCTGGCATGCTTTCATGGGATCACAAAGAGTCGGACACAACTGAGCAACTGAAATGAATGGGACTGAGTGACTGAACTGAAAGTTTTATAAACATTATGAAGCATATTGGTAATTTTCTTGGGACGGTTTCGTTATAGGTATTTTGATCTGAAGATTTTTTAGAAAGGTTCATAATTTTAGGAATTCTACTTCATTAATATAATCAAGACTACTAATAGTTACCTGTCTCACCCTGGGTGCGTTTTGACAGTTTGTGCTTTTCAAGGAATTGGTTCATTTTATTAAATTTACATGTGCAGAGCTGTACTTCCTCATCACCCTCTTACTGCCTGTGGTGTCTGTTGTGATATACCCTCTGATGGTCATCATGTTGGGAATTTATGTCTTTTCTTCTTTGTCATGCTGCAAGTTACCAACCTTTTCAAAGATTCAGCTATTGAATTGATTTATCATGTTTTACTGTTTTCAGTTTCATTGGTTTTCCTTGTCTGTATTATTCTCTTCATTCTGCCTGCTTTGGTTTTACTCTACTAACTTTCACGTGGAAGCTTAGAAGCAGTTCTTATTTCCCTTTTGGCACGACTTTAGGTGGATCTTTCGGACAGGAAGCGTCTGGTGGACGGATGGGGAATGTTGGCACAGCAGGTGGAGATCCTCAGATGGAAGATGAGGAAGAAAGCAAGGCTCCTATGAAGGCTGCCCTCTCACGAGTCATGATGGTGGTGGCAGGTGCCACGGAGCCTCAGCTGTTTTAGGAAGTTAGTCTGGAGGTGCCTGGCTACACAGCTGTAGATAATATAACCAGTACATATTCTGTAGTGTTTGGAGCACTGTACTTCCATTGTCAACAGCTCGTTACTAGTACGTGGAATCAGAATTAATTTCTGTATACTGGCATTGAAGCCTATGAACTCACTAAATTCACTCATTAGTTTTAATAAGGTTTTGTAGATTCTTTAGGATTTTCTAAGTAAATAATGATGCTTTCTATGTATATACTTTTAATTCTTACTTTCCAATCTTGATATCTTTATGTATTTGCCATATTGCCTGACCAGGACACCTAATACACCATTATGCTGCTTCTGCCTCCACTGAGAAAACTGTCAACGTGGTGAGTTACACCAGGTCTTGAGTGTTGAGCAGACTTCAGCTTACAAGGTCTCTTCCAGCCCAGGCCTCACGCCGACTCTGCCAGGAAGTCAGTCTCATTCTTGTCCTGTTCTTCCACATGCAATTTCCTTTTTTTTCCATGCTGCTTTTAAGATTTTCTCTCCAACGCTTGTTTTCAACACTTTGATAGTGACATTCATTGGTATGTTTTGTGTTTTTATCTTCTTTGGGAGTCAATGCAATTCTTGGATCTGTGGGTTTACATTAAAAAAAAAAAAAATTCGGGAAAATGTCTAGCTTTTTCTAAAAATAAAGAAAGAAACCAGTTATTTCCAAAATTTTCCTCCATGCTTTACTCTGGAACTGTGTGCCAGCCCATGTGGTATTAACCCTGTAAGGCTCTGCTCACTTTTTTCGCAGTCTTTCCTCCTCTCTGTGATCACTCTGGATAGTTTCTTTTGCTAGTGTGCTGTTCAGTGATCTTTTCTTCTGTAGTTTCTAGTCTGCTGTTTAATCCCCTTCAAAGACTTAATAAAGACAAGCTTTTTATGTCAGAATGCTAGACTTACCGCAAAGCTAAGACAGTAGAGTTCTGTATGTCCCACACCCGCTCTCCCTGTTACTAAGAGCCTGCACTAGTGCATTTGCCCCCAGTGTCATAGCGATGTGCTTCATCCTTAACCAAGGCTCTCATTTTTCTCAGATTTCCTTAGTTTTTACCAAACATCCTACTGTTCCAGGACATCATCCAAGACAGTACACGACATTCATATCTGCTTATGTCATGCTTGACTAACAATCTCTCAGACTTCCCTGGTTTCTGACGACCTTGATGGTTTTGAGGACTGGGCTGGTATTGTGTAGAATGTTGCTCAATTTGGATCTGTCTGATGTTTTTCTCTCATGATGAGTTGAGGTTACATAAGTTTCTGGAAAGGAAGACCACAGGGGTGGTGTGCCTGGCCCATCATGGCACGTCAGGGCACAGCCGTCAATGTGACTCATCACTGCTGACGGAGGCCTGCCTGTCCAACGCCTCCACTGTGCAGCCCCCCGCCTTGCGGGACTTCTCAGCAGGAAGGCGCTGTGTGCAGCCCCCAGCGAAGGCTGTGGTTATGGGCCACCTCTTTGAAGGGGGAGTGAACACAGAGGTAACCAGCGGTGATTCTTCTGCAGCGGACACTTGTTCCCGACACATTCTGCTTATCCGCCTTCTTTCTCACATCTTCTACTTCTCGGTCTTAAGATTTTAGCTCTACATTCTTGAGCACACAGAGCGTTTTAGTAACTGTTTTAACAGTTACTAGTTTCCTGCTAGTCAGTTCCATCATACCTGGGTCTGTTACTCTAACTCCCTTGTTACCGGTGACATTCTCCCGCCAAGTGGCCCATCTATTAGTTTCAACTGGATCCCAGACACGAGGCATGTTACCACATTCTGTTTGACTTTAGTCGTCCAGTTGTCCTTTCAAGAGGGCTGCACCCTCAGTTCTGAAGGAAGGGATCAGCCTGATCCTTTCAGGCTTGTCTTTAAGTTCGTTCACACGGCGTCGGGGCAGCTTTTTCTCTGGGGCCAATCCAGCTGCACCCTCAAGCCTCAGCAGTTCTGAGGCACCGGGCAGGCTCTACGCTCAGAGCAGACTCTACGCCCCAGCTGCGAGGACTGCACACAGCTCCTAGTGGCTGGTCTTTCCCTGGAAGGTTCTTGGGCAGTTGCCCAGGTCTCACGCCACCGGTGGGTGAAGCAGCACTTAGCTGAGACCCGCGCAGGGCCTCTCGCATAGCTCCTTCTCGCTAGTACCAGGTTCTGCCAATTCTGGCTGCCTCAGCTTCACCAAAGACCAGGCTCTCGAGTTTGAACGCTGCCTCGACAGAAAGCAAGGGCTCACCCGTCCTTTCGTGTAACAGACCTGAACACTGTCGGAGGGTGAGTCCATATTGGGTGTGTCCTGCCAGCCCAACCTTAAGGGCTGTTAGAAGCCTGGCAGGCCTGATGGTGAGTCCCTCACAGGACCTCTTCCCTCGTGCCTCAGAAGTTCAAGGCCCCTCCTTCTCTGCTGACCCCATGTCATTCCTGAAGAAGGTCTTGGCTTACCCTTGGACACGGAGGGACTAGTGATGGGACATACAGCAGGGGAAGGGAGAAGCCGATGCCCAGCTGCTAGCTGGCAAGCAACGCCTTTGCCTCTGAGATGCAGGGCTTAGTGAATATCCAGTCTTGCTGTAAATTTGGAGCCTGTGGCCCTATTTCCTACAAAACGTTTCCCTGAAACGTATACAAAGTTCTGCACATATGCACATCTTTACAGAGGGAGGGTCTCTGTCTGTGAGCAGATTCTCCAAGGGCTCCACATCAACAGGATTAACCACCACGGTGACTCCAGTGGCCCACCTGCACCTTTCAAGAGTCTGCCCAGAACAGAAGGCCCGTCTTAGTCCTCCAGCCAAAGCGATGGGTCTGCGTGATGTGTTCTGGGAGTCGCGGGCATGCAGCGGGCACCCACGTGCAGTGAGAGTGCCAGCGCTGTGTGGACGCGGCTGCAGAGCAGCTCGGTGCCCTTCACGGCCTGTCTCCTCAGCCAAGAAGGAGCCCACCTGCACCCCCCTCACGTCCCCGTCCTACTTGTGCTCAGGGTCAAGCTCTCCGGCCGCCACCCCACACTTGGGTCTCCAGGCCCAACTGAACGCAGGGGCCTCTGCTGACTCAGTCACCGCTGGGCCCAGGGGCAGGGGCTCTGGGGTGGCTGCCAGCGCTCCCAGGTCGGGAATCCCTGCAGCCAGAGGTGCAGACGTGGGTCCCTAGCCTGTGATACCCGATGGAGCTGACTGCTCTGCCCACGGTGGGTCCTGTGGGCCCCCTGATCCCTCTGAGCACACGCAGCCTGTGG
>NW_011478462.1:146599-149689 GCF_000754665.1 Bison bison bison | reverse complement strand
GTATAGATCTCTGCCTGGCTCGTCCGTTTCTCTATCTGTCCACGTATATATCTGTGTACCTCTACGGAAGGTGAAACAGGGACTCTCTTGTAAAAACTCAATACAATTCTATGAACACCTGAGTACTGATCAGTCCAAGTATGGCTCTGGTGCAGCTAAGAAAGCAGGTGGGGTGAAACCAGAGCCTGGACCCCACCGGCATGGGCCTCGGGCTGCCCTCTACCCAGGAGACGCGGCACGCAGCGAGGGCAGGCGTGAGCCACAGCTGTACACCAGTAAGAGACCGTGGACTCCGGGTCTGGTCCTGCCGTCCTCCTGCTTTTCATCTGTTTCCTAGTGTTTCTGGGACTCAGTTCCCGTATCTGTAAAAGGCCAGCAGCCACCTCTGCGTGGTGCTGTGGGAGGTGGTGAAC
Source organism: Bison bison bison (assembly GCF_000754665.1). NCBI lineage: Eukaryota > Metazoa > Chordata > Mammalia > Artiodactyla > Bovidae > Bison > Bison bison. Next base: position 149,276 of record NW_011478462.1, on the reverse strand, counting down.
TGATGCCCCAGAGCTGGGCTTCCTGCTATGTGGAGGGCCAGAAAGGGCTTGCCGGGTCCTGGGTGGCAAGTTCAGGGGGCACCAGGAGCCTCCAAGGCCCCAGCGCCCCTTGCAGCCTGTGCTGCGTGCTGGGCACTCCTCCAGCCTTTCTCGGGCACTGCCAACCCCCAAGGGCAGGATGGAGGGTCTGCTGGGACCCACCTGGCTCCCGGCCAGGTGGTCATGGGAGCCCCAGGAACAATCCTCGGCCACCTCAGAGTGGCCAGGTGCGACTGGGGCCCTCCTCAAGGAGTCCCGCAGAGAGCTGGTGACCTGACTGCAGGCTGCTCTCCAGTCAGGGCCTCCAGAGCGATCCTGACTGCAGGCGCTCACACTGGCCACCTGGGATGGGGCCTGGTTTGGCGACACCCAGCTCCTAGGCAAAGGAGGCCCTTGCTCTTAGGGCCTCATGGTGCCCACAGCCTAACAAGAAGAGCCTCCTTCAGCAAGTCACCCACCCTCCTACCACTGTTAACGCTGTCTTGAGGCCAAACAGGCCTGATTCATGGAGCGTCCCATGGATGCAGCTGCCACGCTCACCAGGTTCCTTCCCAAGGTTGTGGGGCCTTTGGTCCCACAGGGCTGTCTGAGGGGCAGCCCTGGCCTATTCTGTGGTGGTGCCACACCGAGCATGGTAACTGACTGGGGGTCTGGGAGGGAAGGGGAAACCAACACGACTCTCCAGGCAGGGCCTCAGACTGTGTGGAGGATGCACAGCGCTGCTGGGGCTGGAAAGCCCTCCACCCCGCCCCCTTTCCCTTGTCTCTGGGGCCAAACACAGGGTCCTCCAGGCAGAATGGGGAGAAAAGTTCCAGCTGGAGGGGAGGCACCAAGAGAACAGACGCCAGAACATTCCAAGGCCTCTGGAAGCCAACTCTGGGCTTCAAGACCGCAGAAGTCTCCCCCAGCAGACTTTCTGCCAGAGGCCTGGGGCTTGTGTGGGCATCGCGGAGGCCTCAGGCAGAGGGCCATCTCCTTTCTCAGGGCCAGGTAGCTCCACAGCCCCTGCCCAGCCTGGCAAAGGGCTTCCTTCCACAGCTGAACCAGTGCTCAGTTTCTGTCCTGCCTGGCAGCACAAGCCCCCTGCCCGCTGCGCCCTGCACCAAGCACATCCTGCTTGGCCTAAGGACAGAGGGGAGGGGGATCAAATGCATGGGCTCCAGCCGGCTGCTCCCACCCTCTCCAGTTTACGTTCCAGCAGGGCTGGTGGGTGGTGCAGCCACTGTGTGTGAGGCTGTGGCAGGCTTGATCCATCCTGCTTTCCAGGTCTAAGGTCTCGCTCAGAACACAGGAAGTGGGACCTGGAGAGCTAGCTGGCAGGGCTTTGGCTTCTGCCTCACCATCTTTAAGCAGAAACATCGAGCAGATCAAGAGGTGAGGCGATTATCCCGGTAGATTAAACTCAGACTATCCCAAAGGATCTCCGATGCCCCTCCCCAACCTGGGTAAGAGTATTTCCTGGGAATTCAGGGGAAGGAAAAAGAAGAGAAAGGAAGAATAAAGACAGAAACCTGGGGTCATTTCCTTGGGTCAGCAAAGCTTAGGGCCTTGAACAAGGGGATGGTGGTAACAGGACAGGCTGTGGGGAAGGAAATACAGCCTCCTCGTGGGGAAGGAAATACAGCCTCCTCTTGGAGAACGCTGCGCACAGTTACAGAAGCAGACAACAGGGATGGAGCGTGGCACACAGGTGTGTCACTGGGACCAACACGAAGTGTTCCCTACAAGGACGCTGTATGATTCTGACTCTCTCTACCAGCTTCGAGCCAGAGCTTCAGCAAACAGCCCAGGAACCAGAGGACCCGGCCTCCCGCTCTGGGCTCGCCTCAGCTCAGACTGCTCCTCCTTTCTAAGGGCTTAACAGTGCGAAAGAGAAGTACTTAGGAGAGTCTGGGCGAGCCAGCGTCCGGGCCCTCAGGAGAGCAAGTGTGTCCGGAGGCACCCAGAGGTTCCCCAAACCAGGGCGGCCCAGGCCGCACATCTGCGGGCCGGGAGCTATGGCTCCGGCCTTCCCCGGACGCGACGTCATAGCCCGGACGCAGACTCTCAGCCGCAACTCCAGATAGTCTCTGCTTTACCTCTGCAAACGGAGGAGCTGTCCGGCCTGCAGGGTCAGACTATGGAGACGAGCCTGCTGCCAGGCAACTGGAGGCAGGGGCGTGGATAAAGAGGCCCGAGAGGAACGAAAACCAAAGCGGCTCTGGGGAAACCCAGCTGTGGTGTCCGGACAGGAGTTCGAGACCCACCACAACTTTATGACGTTGTGCTTTGTTTTTCGGTCCCTTTCCTTTCCCAGTCGAACAACGCCCTCCAATACCTGCGCCAAAACCTCATTTCCTCGCAACAGCTGCCGACCCCGCCACCCTGGTAACTCATGTGAGAAGCTGTGGGGTCACCTGGCCACCACGCTCGCCACTGGGTGCTGCCCTCACGCCAGGCGCGCTTCCGCCGTCGTCTCAGTTACTCGGCGAGAGACCGAGGAGAGGCCCTGCCCAGACCCGGGCAGCGCGCACCGAGGGGAGGCCTCGGACGCTCTTTCCCGAACCCCGTGCTGTCCGCCCCCACACGTCCCGGGCCGGCGCGTCCAGCCCCTCACCGGGCTCCAGCAGATGAGCGCGTCCGTGTCCGGGTCGCTCAC
>NW_011478462.1:141662-145965 GCF_000754665.1 Bison bison bison | reverse complement strand
AGTGCGAGGAGGCGGTTTGCCAGCTCTCTGCTGGCGGTGGCCTCGTGGGGGCGTCCTGGGCAGGGGGCTCCCGTAGTGTGGTTGGAGAAGTGTGGGCCGGAGCGAACTAGCACGAGGGGCTGGCATCGTGCTCGTGGCCTCCCTAGCCCTTTGAATTGTGGTTCCTGCATTAAAGAGGTTTGAGCCTGTTAGTACCTTACCGATATGTCGGGTACGTTGTAAAAGGGCACGAGAATAGGAAGGCAGTGCCTGCTGTATTGGCCACATCCCTTTTTAACTGCACTTAAAGCCATTCCTGCTATGCAGGAGAACCCTAGCTGGGTTTGGGGTGTCATCAGCCCTCCAAAGCTTGTCCACCACGCCTGCCTAAGGGAGCACTCCACGTTACTGGGTTGTCAGGCAGCCCCTTTCCCCTGACCAGTCCTGCTGCTCTCCTGCCAGCAGGCATTCTGGGCACCAGGCTCGCCTGCTTCCACCACTCAGCTCTGTACCCTCAGCAGCCGTTTGTGTTTGTGCCATTTTTTTTTTTTTGCTGTGGTAATTGTGTAGCTTACTAAGCGTTGAAGATAGTGTGTATCAGTTACTTCTGTGGAAGTTCAGTTGAATGCTGCCAAATAATTGGTGAGTGCAGGTTTTCCTGTTAGCTGAGAGAATTAGTAGCTATTAAAAAGCAGAAATCTAGGGTTCTCCATTCGAGTAAGTGCTTGCTGAAAGTCTGTAAGTTCTTGTTTCCCCTCTCTAAGTGCATGGGTCTTGTGAACTTAGGGATTAGGTGGTGTCTGGTCAGCAGAACTCTGCTCAGAGGAAGCTCTGGTCCTATCCCATGGGGTGGTGAACCAGAACACTTGCCTTTAAAGTTTGCATGATTTTTATGTCTCTTCAACCAGTCTTTACAATTTACTGATAAAATTGTCAGTCCCAATCTGGTTGGATAGAGTCCTCTTCTGGCGGGAAAAGCGCCTCAGGTTGTGGTCCTCTCCCTGTCCCAGACCCCACGCCGGTGCCCTGGTAGCTCTGGAGATGTGAATGCCAGAGCTACAGGGAGTGGCTTTCGGGCGTGGAGGGTGGAGGGGCTGGTACGGGTGATGTGATGGGAATTGAGCTCCTTGGAAAGTCCTTCTCTTGTGAGACTCTTAACTGAATGTCTCCTCCAAGGGCAGGAGGCCTGCTGGCGGTGGAGGTGGGTGGTGAGGGAGGCCTGGGTTGGGCGGATGGTTTTGATGGAGCTGGAGGCTTGTGGCCTGAGGGCCATGGCCGTGGAGGCTGGCCGCACAGGCTGTGGGTCAGCGCTTGGTGCCCGGTGGGTGGGCTTGGGGTCATCAGTGCCATGCCTCTTGCAGCCTTCTCTCCTCGACGCTCCGGCTCCCAGCCGCAGGCTTGGCAGTGATCCTGGCCTCAGCGACAGCGACAGCGAGGAGAGTGTGTTCTCAGGCCTGGAAGATTCCGGCAGCGACAGCACTGAGGGTGCCACTGCCTCAGAGGAAGAGGGGGAGGGGACCAGCGAGCAGCGCGGCAGGATGGACAGGAGTCCTGGGCAGCAGGTGGGTGAGCCAGGAGTCTTCCGAGGGCTCCCTGCACCCCAGATGACCATGGCCAAGATAGCGCCTGCCGGGCATCGGGCTCTCTGAGGGCCCCTGGCACTGATCTCTCCTGCTCTGTGACCCCAGGGCCCCCTCCCTCCTCCCTTGGGCACAGCGAGGGCGGGGCAGAACGCCACTTGGAGCCGAGGAGTCCTGAGCTATAGAGCACAGTCCTGTGCTCTGTTCACAGTAACCCAGGAACCCTGACATTACTTCTCCTGGGTCTCAGACTGCCTGCTAGACTTAGCTGTCAGCTGGCTTCCTCGGGGCGAAGCCTGAGGTGGGATTTCTGTGCAGTGACTTAAGGTGGGCCTCTCCTCCGCCTCCTTGACAAAGAGTGACATCTTCAAGCGGCACCATTTGGGAGACGAGGTGTTCCTGTCCGCTCCCTTAACTCTCCTGGTGACTGTAGTTCATGGCTGGACAGTTTTGCCTCTGTGACAGCCCTGTCGTGCTCCGCGTTAGCCTGTTCCTTGCATCCTGAAGCCAATGAAGGGCTGCTCGCCTATGAAACCTTCCCACCACGAGGGCTGTTCGCTGGCTCAGGGCCCTCTCGAGGGTCCGCTGACTACCTTCCCCTGTCACAGCCCATGGCCGCCCTGTGTCACGAGGCCCTGCTGTGGATCCTCGCGCAGCCTCCGCAGGGAGTGTCCCCACCCCACAGCTTCAGGAAGCATGTGGTGGTGACGCTCCGGCGGCCACCAGCCCCTCCACCGAGCGGCCCAGCTCTGGGATGGCAGCCTCGAGCTCCTGTGATGCTGGCCACAGCCATGGCCCTGGTACAGTTTATTTATTTCTTTTCCTGGTACAGTTTAGACGACATGTGGACTTAGGTGACTTGCCCCCCACCACAACCCCCACCTCTCCGCCAGTTCTTAGCAGGGCTGCCTGAGCGGCCCCGCTTTAGCGGGGCTCCTGGCTGGCGTTTCACCAGCTCCACTCATTGCGCCCTCCTCAACCCTTGGCAGGACACATCGCCTGCAACTTGTCTCGAGGCTTTTGCTGGCTCCTGCTAAGGATTGGGGGCAGCCCCTGCGGTGTTCAGGGGCATGCTGGGGAGATGTCAAAGACCTGGGTGCAGGCCGGCAAGGGGCCCCAGCTTGGGGTGTGCCTCTCCAGGCCTCTCTCTGCCTGGAGTGGGAAGTGCCTGGTCCAGACGCCTACCTGGGGACAAAGGTAGCCAGTGGCCAACACAGGAGGGAGCCTGTTCTCTCTCTTCCGCTAAGAGTTCCATGGTGGAAGGCTCACTCTTCCGGGGAGCCCTGTCCCCTGATTCTGTGGGTTCCAGGTGTGCGGGCCGTGGGCCGTGCGAAGCAGGAAGCCTCTCCAGCCTCACCCTCGCCTTTGGCGCATCCTCCACTGGCTTGCCTCTCCCCGCACCTCACCTCCGCTGGCCCCCGCTCCCCTCCTGCACCCCGCCCCACCCTCCCATCTCCACCTTGGGCCTGGCCCCTCCCGGGCACCTGGCCTCGCCCCGCACCCCCAGCAGTGCTCGGGGGCACTTTGGGCAGCTTCTCTGTCAGGAGAGATGTCTGGCTCTTGTCATGGAGTGTATCAGGTACTTTTTGCCATTCTTTCCCGATCATGCTTCTTTAGATCTCTTTTTTCCTACTTGTTGTGTTTGGTCTGGTCCTTTCTATAACACTTGTGTGGGTTTTCTCCTATTTTGTTTTCATACTCTTTCATACAAAAGTTCCCATTTCTATTAGTTCAGTCTGCTTACCACATTCAAGAATGTAACAAAAGACTCACTAAGGGTGCCCAATGTGGAATTACCGTTTTCTAGGTAACTTACATTGAGTTCTGCCCAAACTGTCTGTGCCTGGAGCTTAGGAGCTTCCTGCAAACCCTTGGGCAGGAGGCGCTTTTCTAGAAGCAGTGGGCAGGGTGCTAGGCGGGTCTGGCGCCTGGGGAGGGAGCAGGCCGTGCCTCACAGGTTGCTTAGTGAGGCCACCTGAGGCAGGGCACTCTGGGCCTGTCCCAGAGAACCCCGGTGCGACCCAGAGGCTGGAGCGGGGGCCCCCGTGGGGGAGCTGTGCCCTGCCTGGCCCAGCATTGGACTCTGTTGTCTCTGGTGATGAGAGTTCAGGCGGAGAGTGGTGGTGTCAGTCTGGGGTGACATGAGTGGGTTTGAGGGTTCCCACGGCACCTCTCAGTTGGTCAGAAGCATGTCAACTTCTGTCCTCCCCAGAGCTCTGGTAGCTCTTTCCTCAGAGGCTTAACACATCCCATTTAGGGGTCCAGGTGGGGTAACCTGTGTGGGGCTCTCACGTGCAGCACAGCAGCTCTTCACAGCAGTCCTGGTAAGAACCTGGTGCAGAGGGCAGCAAGAGGGGAGGGCAGAGCAGCCCGCCTAAGACCCCCACTGTGGGCTGCTCCCCCGGGGCTGGCCCCCCAGATCAGCGTGGGAGCACACAGACGCTGCCTCTCCTCAGGAGGAAACTCAAACCTTTGTAGCCGAAGTTAAAAACTGCCTCAGCCATGCGAGGCTGCAGTCCTTCCCGGGAGAGGCCTATCGTGGTCGCCTGGCCCCCTTGGCTCAGGCAGTTGCCTTCAAAACCTCACTTCCCTCTGGTCTCGCCCGCGGGCCCCCAGCCATCCACGTGGGCCCATTAGGGCACCCCCACACAACGTGGCCTTGAGCCCGTCTGGGGGTGGGTATGGGTGGCTTGTGTGCCGAGTGGCTCTGGGCAGACCCCACCACCTGGTGCCTGCGTCTGAGG
>NW_011478462.1:140477-141016 GCF_000754665.1 Bison bison bison | reverse complement strand
GTGCCCCCTCCCCACAGGCCGCCCGCCTGGTAGGGCTGACCCACTTTCAGTGGGCAGGGCTCCCACAGCGCACAGCCTGGGGAGTAAGGGTGGGAGAGACGTGGAAACCGAATCTCGCCTTTTCCTGGCCTGGAAAAAAACTTACTGTCCCAGCCTCCTCACACGGAGGGAAAAGCTGGCGGGCGGGAGGAAGAGCTGCCGGGCGGCTTCTGGCTCCTGCCTGGGCAGGGGAGCGGGGCTCCTGCTCCTGACGCTTTACTGCCCCCCCGGGGCGGGGGAAGATACGGGCTGTTTTCCCCATCAGTCCCAGTTCCGGTACACCGATTCCCACCCCACCAGGGGAGGATCTGTTTCCAGGTTGGGGTGTCAATGCCCAGTGGCACCCACTCACTGGCCTGGTGGGCGGGGTCAGCCCAGGGCCAGTCCTCCCAGCGCTCCGAGGGTGTGGGTGCCTCTCCAGGCCCTCAGCCAGCTAGGCTAAACGTGCTGTCCTCAGGCTGAGGGTCTGGCCCTAGGATGGGCCGGGGTGGCCCTTGTGC
>NW_011478462.1:138411-140377 GCF_000754665.1 Bison bison bison | reverse complement strand
GCCCTTGTGCTAGTGGCTGATATCGAGAGCCTGGCTTCCCCTAGATGGACTGGCCTTTATCTGTTGCTGCCAAGAGGCCACCCCTGCTTTGTCCTCTGACCCTGGGCTGGCTCTGGGCTCAGCTGGGCCTTTGAGCCAGGAGCCTTGCAGCTGTTTTTTACCTTAAGGAGTGCGGGGGTGGCTCACCTGGTGTCAGGCCCTCTCTGGGGTCTTCCCCCTGAGCTTGGATATCTTGATGGCCCTTGACAGAGGTTCACCCTGGGTGGAACCCTCCTCCCCAAGAGACCCACTTAGATTGGGGGTGTCCACACTCTTTTCCTGGCAGTGGGACCAGGTCAAAGCTGCTTAGAGATTGTGGTGCGGGACCTCAGCCCCAGTGTGGGCAGGAGGGGCAGGGTGCCCTGGCCCACAGTCTGCCCCAGGTCCTGAAGTAACCTCTCCCACTCTCTTCCCTTCCCAGGCCAGGACCCCGTGCTCGCGGATGGAGGTGGCAAGCATGCCAGGCGAGGACGAGTATGCGGAGGACAGCTCCGATGAGGAGGTAGGCTCATTGGAGGCTGCCCGCTTGCAGGGTGGGCTGTGTGGCCACCGCAAGGCCTGAGTGGGCGTCCTGGCGTGGCCCCAGGCCTGTCTGGAAGAGCAGTTTCAGGGTCGGGGACACATGACTGCAGGAGTGTGTGTCATCACGGGCAGGGCGGCTGGGCGCGGCGCGGCCACCCTGTGCCCATGTCCTGGCCCTGGACTGTGGGGGTGCCTCTGGCAGGCAGAGGGCACCGCATCTTCTGTGGGGGCTGTGCTTCCACTCTGGGTGGACGTGGACAGGCCTCCCCCGGCAGCCAGCCTGTGCTGTTGCCTGGGTTGGGGTGGGGGTGGGGGTAGGGGCAAGCCCAGCCGGCGTCTGCACTGGACCCCAGGGGCAGGAGGCGGGCGCCCTGTGCTCTGCCCCCTCCTCCCGGTGTCCCAGAGGCCCGACTGCCATGGCCCTGGGTGAATCTGGTCCTCCCGGTTTACGTCTCACAGGGAAAGCCTGCTGACAGGCTGGGGTGCCCCATCTGGCCAGAGGTGGCTGTGACTCCGCTGCCCAGGGCTGCCCATGGGCTCTTGGGGGGTCTGAGGCTCAGGGGCTCCCTGCTGGACGTGATGGGTGCTCCCCTGCCCACCCCCTCACTGGTGTGTCCCTGCCGCCTGGGGGCAGGGCCTAAGGCCCCTCTGCCCACTGCCCTGGTGTCAGCCCCCCGGATGTGAGCCTCCTCGGGCTGGGGGGCCTGCAGAGACTGCGGTCTCCACCCCTAGCAGCTCTTCCTGCTGCCTGTCAGGGGCTGTCCCCGGCTGGGAGACACGCGCCCCCTCCCCTGCACGGCTTCTACCCCCATCCTCCGCTCTTTTGGCAGCGGCTGCAGGAGCCTTGGCCGCCCGCCCGATTCAGTCTCTGTGCGTTCAGAGAACAGAGACAAAACAAAATAAATTGGTTTCCTGGCCGGAGCAGCGGGCGCACTCAGTGAAGGGGGGCCGTGCAGCGCAGCTCCCGGCCTGTCTCCCCCTCCCAGGGGCTCTGGCTGTCGGCAGCCACATCCTGTCGGCTACTTTTTTATATTCGGTATTTTGAGAAATCGATGATGATTGTAAATGGAGTGCAGAGGCCGGGGGAGGGGCTTCGGCCCGCCCGCGGGGAGGTGCTCCTCCTGGCCTGCCCCATTCTGGAGCCGCCGCGGGGGCTGGGGGGGCCGCTTCCTCCGGCGATGACTATCCCATATGTGGGCCTGAGTGACAGCAGGAGCCGGCTTCTGCCAGTGCAGCCGCCGCGGCCCAGGGGGCGGCAGGGCTTGGCTCTCGGGGCCAGGCCCGCCTGGCTGAGGCTCTCCTCCCTGAGAAGTGCCCCCCACCCCGTCACGGCGTCTCTGCAGGGTGGGCTTCAGGAAGGGGCTTGGGAGGCTGGGGTGCGAGAGCACAGGAGGGGCGCAGGGAC
>NW_011478462.1:136055-137467 GCF_000754665.1 Bison bison bison | reverse complement strand
CTGCCAAGTGCCACCTCTGAGCCAGGCCCGCCGTGATCCGGTGTGCGGGGTGCTCTCCTTCTTCCAGGACCAGCCACCCGGGTCCAGTGGTCCCGGTCAGGAGACAGGGCTCCCCTGGGGGGGCGGGGCGGGGCAGGTGAGGGTGGGGCGCCTTCAGAGCCCACCCTTCTCTGGTCTGGGTACGCGGGCTATAGAGGCCTGGCCTGCCATGTGCCCACCGGGAGCCAGTTTTCTGGGTGGCAGGAGCCCAAGCTGGGGGTCTCTGCAGGGACAGAAGGGGGTGGGGTTGCCCTCAGACTGGAGGCGTGGCCCCAGAAGCTGGGGGCTGGCAGCCAGGTGTATGGGGGGCAAGTCCTGTCTGAAAAGTGGTTGACGGCTTGGCTGCAGAGTGGGGACCAGGCAGGGCTGGCGCTGGAGGCTCTGGGCGAGTCCCCGCAGTGGGATCTTGGAGGTGGCCGCAGTATCATGGAGCTCAGAATGGGTGTTTGGCACTCTGTGGGGGCCATACCCGTTTCCAGGGACCTGAGGCGTTTCTGGGAGCCACCGCCACCGCCGCACGTGGGGACGCCCACGCTCCCTGGACAACGGAGGGGGTGGGGGTGTCTTGGGTATCTGAGGACCCGGGAGCAGGGGGCCTCCCTTGGTGGGGGGCCCTTGGTGGAGGCAGACTTGCTTCTTTGCCCTTCAACAGCCCTGAGGCACTGATAGGGACTGAGGAGTGGGTCAGGGGCCCAGGAGTGGGTCGGAGGGTCCCAGGGCCCACACGTGTCCAGAGGTTCAGCAGCGGGCCTGGGTGACAGCGCTTCTCTGAGGATCATGCACAGCAGGGGCAGTTTGACGGGAGGTTTGGGAGGGGAGCTTCAAGTCCGAGTTCCCCACACCCCCACCCCCACGGTACAGCGGGTGGGCTCCACTCAGCCAAGCCCCACAAGGCCCCTCTGCTGGCTTTGGCCTTTGGGACCAGAGGAGGCCCAGAGGGACCTGGCCTTCTGCCTCGGGGCTGTCGCCCAGGGCTCCTCGTGTGGGCACCTTGTGGAGGTCCAGCTGCAGCAGGTGGCCTGGGGCACGCGGCTGGGCCACCCCCCACCACAGAGGGCGCTTTGCGGGAGGAGGGGGAGCGGGAGGGAACACTGCCGGCATTGTAATCGGAGCGGGGCAAGGGGAAGAGCGCGCCAGAGTGAGGGCGGCTGACCCCGCGCTCCCAGGGGACAGGTGGGAGAGGCGAACGAGGAGAGAGTGAAGGATTCCAGAGGTGGGCCGGCTTCCTCTCCCTCAGACAGACACGGGAGGGAGGCGGGCAGCGGGCCAGCGCCGTACCTGCAGTTCCAATCTGCGGTCCTGACAGCTGCAGCCACTTTGGGGAGGGGGAGGGGGCTCTTCGAGAGCGGAAAAATCCCAGCCGACACCTCAGC
>NW_011478462.1:132461-135876 GCF_000754665.1 Bison bison bison | reverse complement strand
CAGGTGCTGTGCAGGGTGGGGGCGGGCCAGCCCAGGGCGGGCAGCCTGGTGACGGGTCACGTGGTGCCGCCAGCAGCTCGTTCCCGGGCTGGGGACAGGGAGCTGACAGCCCGGCCCTGACGGCCATCGGAGCGTTTCCAGGCCTGCTTGGCCTCAGGAGCGGCTGCTGGCCCAGGGTGTGAGCCGTGCCCACTTTTCACTTTGCCGCACAGGGCACGCGTGGGGCGCTGGGTCCTGGGCCGGGAGTGGGGCTCTGGTGCACGGGGGGCCCGGCTGCTGCAGTGGACGGCCGAGTGGACTCGCGCCCGCTGGGGCTCGGCCGGCCCACCACCCCCAGTCTGGTTTGAATTTCTGGAGCAGTGGAGGGTGATGGTGTGCTTCTCCCCGCCCCCGCCCCTCCTCTCCCGCTGGCTGGCGGGCCAGGCCCTCGGCCTCTGCTGCTACCGGTGCAGCTCAGGGAGCGACCGGGCCCACTGCCCAGGCCTGAGGCCGGCCAAGCTGCAGCCGCTGTCGAGTCCCAGGCCCGGCAGCTGAGGGCCTGGCTGCACGTCCTGTGCCAGGACCTGCTCCCCGCAGGGACCGTCCCAGCGGCCTGTCCTCTCCTACTGACTTGGCACCCCCGAGACACCCTCCAGCCTCACTCTGCCTGTCCTTGTGCTCTGTGGGGAGTCCCTCACGCTCACCCCCACCTTTGTGCGGGGCATGCTTCCCACCTCTCCCCCATCTGCCCAGCACCAGTCTGGCTGTGAGGTGGGCACCTGTCTGACTACGCCTGACTACCTGTCTGTCGTCTCTGGAGGATCTATGAGGGGGTCTGGGCCCTCACCCGGCCCACGTATGCGTGGGCAAGGTGGGTGGTTTAGCACAGGTAGGCCCCAGACTGTCCCCACAGGACTGCTGGTGCCCAGTGGAGCAGGGGCGGCAAGCTTGGAGGCCCTCGGGAACGCCCTTCCCAGGTCGGTTCTCCAAGTGTCTTCAGTGCCCAGGAGCAGAAGAGGTACCTTTCTCAGCCCTTAGCGGGACCCCCATGTTCTGCCTGAGAGTCCTGGCTCTCTAGGCAGGTGGGGGTGGGGGGCTTCTGCAGTGACCGAGCGTGCCCTCTCCCCCTCCTGCTGGCCAGCTGTAGGCTCCTGCAGGATTAAGGAGAGGAAATTTGGGGTTGGGTTTCTCTCTGAGTGGAACCTGCCGTTGTGACTTTTTATTCTGTTACATTTCTATCAGATTGGACACAGCACCCCCCCAACCCTTAATGGCTCTGGCTTTGAGAATTTCCTCCAAAATTACACCACTGCTTCCTGCTTCTTGGTTCCCTGGAGCCCGTCTGTTAAGAGGAGGGGGCAGCTCTGGGCCTGCCCTGTTGGGGTGCCCACGTGGGCCTCGGCACCTGGCCTCTCCTGGGGCCCCGGGTCGGCCCCTGGCACTCTCAGCCCGGCTGCCGGAAGTCAGGCTGCTGGTCAGCGTGGGGGGGGTGCCGCAAGGCGCTGCCCCCAGCTTGCTTCTCTGCTGTGCCTGTGGCTTACGCCACTAAGCCGTAATTGTCACCTGCAAGATTTTAATGGTCAGCCAGCTGTGCGCAGCTCCGAGAGGCCTGAACTGCCCTCCTCATGGGCAGGTGGGGCCTTCAGGTTAGCTGGGTGGGTGCAGGGGCGGGCGGCCAGGGTCCTCCACTGTAAGCAGGACTTCTGGGGCCAGGGCGGCCTAGGGTGGGCACCTGCCACCTGGTTCACACCCTCAGGCCTGCACAGACTGGGAGCTCCTTCTGCCAGACAGTGCCCCGCCTCCCACTTCTGGGGCTCTGTGAGCAGGGCCTGAGGTGCCAAGGCCCAGGAGACCAGCACGTTGCACGCTGTACGCACTGCCCTTGCCTTCAGGGCACCTGGACCTCTGGTGGCCCTTGGAGCGGGGGTGGGGCGGGAGTGCTCCCTGGCTTTGGCCTGTCCCGCTCTGTCCCTTGCCAAGTGCGGGGGGGCTGTCGTCTTTCCTCGCCCTCTCCCCTCGCTGGTCTCCAGACCCCGTGCTGCAGTTCCCTGGCAGCGGGGGCTGACCCTGAGCCCTGGAAAGTGGGGGCTTTCCCCAGGAACCAGGTGCCTTGGCCCAGGGTGCCCGGGACACGAACAGACCACAGCCCTGAGGGCGAGAGTGTGGGCTCGGATCTGCTCAGGACGGGTTCTGGGCTGCTCCAGAGGACAGCGTGCATCTGCGTTTGGAAGATACTGTTTTGTTTTTAATTATACAAAATTTCCAGACTTTATATTATCATATCAAAGACACAGAATGCTAGCACATAATGGCCAGAGGAGAACCAGGTAGCGAGCCAGCACGGAAAGTTCCAGTGGGGCCGGGCAAGTGCTGCGGTGGCCGCGCGTCCCACCGCCTGTCTGTCCATCAGCCCCACTTGCAGCTGGGGCCAGGTGGGCCTGGGGGTGCCCTCAGCGAGGCCTGTGCCTGAGTCAGGTCTGGGGCTCTCCGTGGATGGCCCGGCGTCGCCTCTAACTCCGGATCGCCGTCTTTCTGTCCCGGTCCTTGCTCTGCGGAGGGGAGGGCAGTGTCAGGGCCCAAGCGGAGGCCAGCACCAGCCTGTGCCTCTGGACTTCCCCGTGGGGTGCGCTGAAAGCACCCCCCTTCCACGCTCACCCCGGCTTCCCCGAGCAGTTTGGGGAGGAGAGTGCGCTGCTGCACAGCCGAAATTGTAAAATTAAATCTCCCAGATGTTCAGGCCCCAGGAGCTCACGCGTGCTGTCTGGAGAGGAAATGGGGATTGGGGAGAGCCGCGCCGTATTTTCTCCCTGCTCACCCTGCTCTTCCGGTGCCACCACGCGCAGCAGGCGCCGTAAATCAGAGCTGGCCAGCGTCTCCCGCAGCGGGGCCCTCTCCCCCAGCCCCCGAGTCTCTTGCCAGCCTCCTGCCAGCGGATCCCACAGCCACACTGGCGTCAGAGTGGGCAGCCGGGTCCAGGGAGGGCAGGCAGGTGCCCAGTAAGCCTTAGGCCACGTAGAGCAAGCGGACCCCAGCAGGATTTCCTCACTGCCCCCAAGTGCCCTTCCCCTGATGGCAGGGTAGGTGGCCAGAGTTGCTTGATCAACCCTGGTCTGGTCCCCTAGCTTCTTCCCCGTTGGTGTGGGTCCTGCCTGGGTCTCTTCCCTCTCTGTCCCCACAGGAGCCTGTGTCCTGGGGACCCGCCAGCTCTAGCTGGGCCCTCCTCATCTTCTCTCTCCCTGGACCTGGGGCTGCGGGTGTCACAGGCGCTGCTGGGGGTTCTGCCTGCTTCTGGCCCCGCCCTCTCTGCCCAGCAGGTGTGGGCTGCAGGGGTGGTTTGGAGGTGGGGGACGCCCCATCCTCCTAGCCTCCCTTTCCGTGGACACCCCGCGGCAACACTCACCAACTTTCTCTGGTTGCTGAGGCAGAAGGTGCAGAT
>NW_011478462.1:132189-132361 GCF_000754665.1 Bison bison bison | reverse complement strand
CAGGCCTCGCCCACCAGCAGCACGTTGCCCAGGTGTGAGATATAGCTGGAGGCCAGGCGCAGGGTCTCGATCTTGGAGAGCTTGCGGTCAGCGGGCTCGGTGGGGATGAGCGTGCGTAGCGCGGTGAAAGCCGTGTTCACGCTGTTGGTGCGGTCCCGCTCCCAACAGCGTG
>NW_011478462.1:124119-131512 GCF_000754665.1 Bison bison bison | reverse complement strand
CCCTCCGGGGGGGTGCGAAGCGCTGCTGCCTCCCCTCCTCCCTCTTAGCAGGGGACAGGAGGGAGGGTCAAGAAGGATCCGTGACCCCGGCCTTCTCACTTGGCATGACCGCCTTAACCCAGATGCCCTGGCCCCAGCGCCTGGCCACACCCTGTCTGTCTCTCCCTCTCATGTACACTTGGGCCTTCTGTGCCCAAAAGAGGGCACGGAGGCTCTCTGAGCAGCTGGAGTCCAGCCCCCGGCCCCCTCAGCTGCCCCCCTCAGGTTGTCGTGGGGCTCACCTGACGGCACAGCCTGTCTTTCCTGCACCTGCCCCTCCTGGCACCACCCTCCAGGTCTGGCTCCTGCCTGCACTCTTGCCTGGAGAACCCCCCACCCACACCCTGTTCCCTGCTAAATGCCCCATGGGTCTTTCCTGGGCCGCCCACATCTGTCCAGTCCAGGGATGGCTGTGTGGACTCGGGGAGCACAGGAGAAGGACGGGCATTCCCAGCAGTGGGCAGGGACCTGGGCACGTATGGAGGAAGGCAAGCAGGGAGGACTCAGTTCAGCAGGCTGGGGGCTGGGCAGGTGCAGAGGGGCCGTGCCCAGAGGGTCCTGTCCCTGTCCGGGTTCCCAGGTTGCCTGCTGTGCAGTCTCATCTGGGCCCCTCCCCCTGTGGCTACTGTTGCAGGAAGCGGCCGCCTGGGCAGCAGTCTCGGTGCTGGGTGGAGGGAGGGTGGCGGCTGGCAGGGGCCTCGACCAGGAATGTGTGTCCAGGAATGTGACTGCTCTGCCCACTGAGGGTGGGGTGGGGGCAGGGCTGGGAGGCTGGGGGAGCCCCTGAAAGTGTGCCAGGCTCAGTGCAGCGGACTTTGTCTCTTCTTGGAGTGGACTTCTTGTTGGGGTCTTCCCTGAGTCCCTGCCCATGGCTACCCAGTTTTGCCTAAGGCCCCAGCCAGGGGAGGGAGCCCACGGGCGATGAGGTCACCCTTGCCTGTGGCTGCCCAGAGCCCTGGCCAAGGAATCCAGGGGGGAGGCTCTGGGGTTGGCACCACTTCAGTGGAAAATGTGAAGGTACAACTCCGGCGCCTCTGAGGGTCTGGGTGGGGGGGCGGATAGTGCTGGCCGTCCTGCCACGTCACACCCTGGGGAGAAGCTCAAGTCAGGGTGCCTGGGTGCTGCTCCTGCAGCCTGGAGGCCAGCCCCTTTGCTCTGCCTTTCCCCTTCCTGGCCTGTGTCTTTCTCTGAGGGGCTTCGAGGGAGGGGTGGGCACGGTGGGTATCTGCTGCTGACTCGCGGGCCTCCTGCCCCAGGACATCCGGAACACGGTGGGCAATGTGCCCTTGGAGTGGTACGATGACTTTCCCCATGTGGGCTATGACCTGGACGGCCGGCGCATTTATAAGCCCCTGCGCACCCGCGACGAGCTGGACCAGTTTCTGGACAAGATGGACGACCCTGACTACTGGTGGGTGGGCGTGGGGCGGAGCCTGCGGGCTGGGCGGGGCGGGGCCAGGGCCAGGGCTCTGACTGGGTCCCCCCAGGCGCACGGTGCGGGACCGGATGACGGGACACAGTGTACGGCTGACGGGCGAGCAGGTGGCCCTGGTGCAGCGGCTGCAGAGGGGCCAGTTCGGGGACGTGAGCTTCAATCCCTACGAGGTAGGCGGCAGCTGCTGGCCCTGGGGTTGGGGGCACCTGCAGGGCCCAGGCCCACCCTCCTCTGCTCGCCCCCCAGCCAGCTGTGGACTTCTTCAGTGGGGACCTCATGATCCACCCAGTGACCAACCGGCCTGCAGACAAGCGCAGCTTCATCCCTTCCCTGGTGGAGAAGGAGAAGGTGGGTGTAGGCCATCCTGGGGGTGCACCTGCCCACCCCACCCCTGCCCCGGCCCCCCTCACCCTGCCGTCTCTGCAGGTCTCCCGCATGGTTCATGCCATCAAGATGGGCTGGATCCAGCCTCGCCGGCCTCGGGACCACAGTCCCAGTTTCTATGACCTGTGGGCCCAGGAGGACCCCAACGCGGTGCTGGGTCGCCATAAGATGCACGTGCCTGCTCCCAAGCTGGCCTTGCCTGGCCACTCGGAGTCCTACAACCCGCCTCCCGAGTACCTGCCCAGCGAGGAGGAGGTGGGCCTGGTGCATGGTGGGGTCTGGGCTAACCCCTTGCCCGGCCCCGGCTCCTGGCTCACTCCTGCCTCCACAGTGCCTGGCTTGGGAGCAGCAGGAGCCTGAGGAGAGGAAGCTCAGCTTCTTGCCGCGCCGGTTC
The DNA here is from genome assembly GCF_000754665.1 of Bison bison bison. Lineage (NCBI taxonomy): Eukaryota > Metazoa > Chordata > Mammalia > Artiodactyla > Bovidae > Bison > Bison bison. The sequence continues at coordinate 129,260 of NW_011478462.1, read as the reverse complement.
CCGAGCCTGCGGGCTGTGCCTGCTTACGGCCGCTTCATCCAGGAGCGCTTTGAGCGCTGCCTGGACCTCTACCTGTGCCCACGGCAGCGCAAGATGAGGGTACGCCGGGGTGCCCAGGCAGGGGCGTGGAGTGGGGGTGGGTGCAGCTGACCCTGCATCCTCTTCTCAGGTGAACGTGGACCCTGAAGACCTCATCCCCAAGCTGCCCCGGCCACGGGACCTGCAGCCTTTCCCCACGTGCCAGGCCCTGGTGAGCAGACAGGGCAGGTGGCAGGGAGCAAAAGCTTCCGAGTGTCTGGTCTTTACCACCCTGCCCTTTCTCTGCAGGTCTACAGGGGCCACAACAGCCTTGTCCGCTGCCTCAGCGTCTCCCCAGATGGCCAGTGGCTGGCATCAGGTGGGCACGCAGTGGGGCAGCTCCGCAGCTGGGCAGGGTGGGCTGGCCTGGAGGGCCAGGTACTGAGGGCCTGTCTGCGTGTCCAGGTTCAGATGATGGCTCGGTGCGACTCTGGGAGGTGGCCACTGCCCGCTGCATGAGGACTGTGCCCGTGGGTGGTGTGGTGAAGAGTGTCGCCTGGAACCCTCACCCCACCGTCTGCCTGGTGGCTGTTGCAGTGTGCGTGAGGCCCAGGGTGCCCAGGGTCGGGGTGGGGGGACAGACCCATGCCTGAGGACCTCCATGTGGCTCTGACTGCAGGGAGGACACGGTGCTGCTGCTGAACCCGGCCCTGGGGGACCGGCTGGTGGTGGGCAGCACGGACCAGCTGCTGAGCGCCTTCCCCCCACCCCTGGACCCCGCCTCACAGCCCGCGCACTGGCTGGAAGCCTCCCAGGAGGAGCGCCAGGACGGCCTGCGGCTGCGCATCCACCACGGGAAGGTGGGCGGAGGGCGGGGCGTGGGGCAGAGGGCGGGGCCCCGGGGAGGGGCCGCATCTCACCCAGCCTCACCTCCCTGCAGCCAGTAACGCAGGTGACTTGGCACGGGCGCGGGGACTACCTGGCTGCGGTGCTGGCCACTCCGGGGCACACCCAGGTGCTGATCCACCAGCTGAGCCGGCGCCGCAGCCAGAGCCCCTTCCGCCGCAGCCATGGCCAGGTGCAGCGTGTAGCCTTCCACCCCACGCGGCCCTTCCTGCTCGTGGCTTCCCAGCGCTGCGTCCGCCTTTACCACCTGCTGCGCCAGGAGCTCACCAAAAAGCTGATGCCCAACTGCAAGTGGGTGTCTAGCCTGGCAGTGCACCCGGCAGGTAAGGGGGTGTCCTGGTGGGAGGGTGGCACTTGGAGGGCCACCAAGTCCCCACCACCGAATTTGCCCCCAGGTGACAACATCATCTGCGGCAGCTATGACAGCAAGCTCGTGTGGGTTGACATGGACCTCTCCACCAAGCCGTACAGAGTGCTAAGGTGAGATGCTGGTGGGCAACCGGTCACTTCCTGCCCCGATCCCTGCCTCACTGAACCTGGTTCCCCCCACCCCAGGCATCACAAGAAGGCCCTCCGGGCCGTGGCCTTCCACCCCCGGTACCCGCTCTTCGCATCTGGCTCTGACGACGGCAGTGTCATCGTCTGCCACGGGATGGTGTACAAGTGAGTGTCAACGGCCCCGCCTGCCCGCGCCCCTTGGGGACGGTTCCACCCACGTCCTGAGTCTCTCCTTCCCCCACAGTGACCTGCTGCAGAACCCACTGCTGGTGCCCGTGAAGGTGCTCAAGGGGCACGCCCTGACCAGAGACCTGGGGGTGCTTGACGTGGCCTTCCACCCCACCCAGCCTTGGGTCTTCTCCTCCGGGGCTGATGGCACTCTCCGCCTCTTCACTTAGACACCCTGCTTCTGGGGCGGGGCAGGTGGGGGTGGGCAGCACATGTGCCCTGGACTCTCAATACAGGAATTTGCTGGGTAGTCTTGAGTCAGCTTCCTAACGGGGGAGGGGGCTGCTGGCCTGCCCACAAGCCAGGTCACATTACCACATCACCTGCTGATCAGCAAATGGCTTTATTGGGAAGATGGGGGTTGGTGACTTGACCACCCTTGTGTTCCAGCCCTCCCTTGCTGTGTGGGCCCAAGGCCTCCCCTGTGGCCCTGTGGGCAGGGGACTCCTTAGGGCCTTGTCTTGGACCCTCCAGCCAGCCAGGCTGGTATTGGGTGTTGGGGTAGCCTCAGGCGAACTTCACCAAGCGGCCCAGAGTCTTCACAGCCTTCAAGCGCACCTTAAGGGCTGGGTCCTTGAGCAGCAGCTGGAGTGCTGGGGGACAAGGAGCCGCTGCTGGGGGCTCCGCCACGGCCCTTGGAGAACTGACTGAGCCCAAGATCCCGCCCACACCCCGCTAACAGCTGCGACTGAGGCTGCCCCCACCCCTTCCGGGCGCACAGAGCCTGGGGGCCAGGACCCTGAGGCTGACACCCCACCCTGTGCGTGGGGCCGCCCGCCCACCGCCCTCCTAAGACAGGCCTCTGCCGGGAGGGCTCAGGAGCCAACGGAAAGATAGTTTTTCCTTTTTTAGTGTTTTTTAAGCTCTTTTGGAACAGTTAAGAAGTTTCCGTGAATTACTAGAGACGATGAGGTCACCAGTGACAGGGAAAAAATCCTTGAAATCCAGGAAAATCACTTAGTCCCCCCTGGTGCCCACAGGGTCAGTGCAGCCCAGCATGTTGGGGGGGCGGGGGCCCTCTGGGCTCCTGGCTGTGTGGGGCGGGGTTGGCAGGACTGGGGCTCACCCGTGAGGAGCTGCTCCAGGTCCACCTGTGGCCGCTGCTCAGCCTCCATGTGCAGCACCAAGAACCCTGTGAGGGTGGGGCCACAGTCAGGGGCCAGTGAGGGGGCTTGGGGGCCAGGGGTAGGACCGAGGTCAGGGGCCAGGTCGGTGTGGGGGCTGCCTGGGGCGGCCTCACCTGTGAGCATGGGGGCAGCAGCACGGACATCCTCCCAGCTGCTCTTATAGTAGAACAGACTGGTGCTTAGCAAGCGGCCCAGCAGGTCGGGGAAGTGGCGCATCTGCAGAGAGGCGGTCAGGCAGGCCCGGTCCCCCCGCCCAGCCCAGCCCTGCCTAGCCCCGCCCCTCACCAGGTGCTTGCAGGTGGTGTTGAGGAACTCTCCAAAGTGCAGGTCATGGCCTTCCTGCAGGTGCCTCTGGAAGACAGCTGCCAGCTCCTCACACTCCAGGTTGGGGCCGCACATGCGCAAGGCGAACCTGCAGGCCTGCAGGGCACACGCTGAGCCCCAAGTCCCTGAGCTGGCCGGGCCTACCCATCCCCCGCTCTGCTCACCGTGACCACGGGTGCGTGGGGGTCACGCAGGTGCAGCAGAAGGGGCACCAGGCCGCCCACAACCTGCTCCAGGAACACGTCCTTGCAGTCCCCACGGCAGGCCTTGTTGAGGTGCCCGAAGAGGCCAATGGACACTGAGCGTAACTCCATCCTTTCCTGGGCAACAGCAGGTGTCACATGGCCCTCCCAGCCCAGCTTCCCGGGCAACCGCAGGGCAGTGAAGGGGGAGCAAGAGGCAGAGTGGGCCAGGCTGTAATGGCCAGGGGCGGCTGGGGGGGGCCTACGCTGTCGAAGAAGGGCCGAATGCGGACAGCAATGTGCAGCAGCACTGCATGTAGGTCCCAGGCGTCCACCAGGTCCATCAGCCTTGCCAGGCCCACCATGGCCTCCAGCGCCACCAGGCTGTGTGGGTCGTCTCCGTCGTCCAGCCCACCGATCATGGCTGTCAGGAGTTGGGGGCTGTGGGTCTGTACCTGGGGAGGCCACACATTCCTGTGTGCCCAGGCCATGCCATGCCCAGCTGCCCACCCTCCGAGCACCACCTCCGATCCTGTGGCTGCTGGGTCTGCCCGGGTCTCCTCACCAGCTGTGGCTCTGCTGTCCCTCCCTCGCCCAGGAGCAGGGCCCCAGAGGGCTACCGGACGGTCACCTTATCTGGGGAGCCCAAGGTGATGTTGGCCAGGCCGTGGAGCACCAGCCTCCGCACGCGGGCGCTCGTGTCCTTCTGCCGTGCCATCAGGTTGTACAGCAGCGACTCCAGGAGCATCAGGTCGTTCACCACATTGCTGCTGAGCAGCTGGGGGCAGAGGCGTGCTGACCACCACACCCGCCCAAGTGCACCGGGCAGCACCGGCCCCTGGTCACTGAGGGGACATGGCTGAGGCCAGCAGGCCAAGGGGGGCTCTTGGCCTTTCCTCAACCTCCCCTGACTCCTGACCCCAACCCCTCCCTGGCCCCCACTGCCTTGGTCTGGGGTGGGTTTTCAATGTGGCTCCCCTGCCCTACCCAGGCCTGCCTATGGGGGGTACTTCACACTGCCCCCCTCCCCCCTCCATTCATGGTGCAAAGCAAGTGCTCGTACCTCAGCCAGGAAGGCTGTGGAGGTGACCCTCTGGACCTCATACATGCTACTCTGTGTGGTGAAGAGCAGCTTCATCACCAGGGGCAGCCGGGGGCCTGCGAACTTTGCCATGGCACTGGGAAGGAGGCACGCGGGCAAGAGCTGGGGCCTTAGGCTGCCCAGAGCACACCAGTCCCGGGGGCCTGGGGAGCGTGCCTGCCTCCCACCCTGTACCATCTGGCCCGCTAGCCCCGCCCCCCAGCTGCCCTGCACATCCTCCGTTCAGACACGACCCCCCCAAAGAGGCCTTCCCCCTGTGCCCGGTCCGCTGCACCTACAGAACCTGCTGCCCTCACGGACTCCCCGCTGCCCCACGTGCTGCCCGCTCACCTGGCCAGCCGGGTGACACCTTCCTCGTGCCCAGCTGAGGTCCTGAGCAACTGCCAGCCCCCGTCCAGCTCCATGCACTGGACCACATCCTCGTTGCCACCGCAGACAAGCACGGCCTGCAGCGCGTCCACCGCAGAGCTGCGGAGATACGGGCATGGGCTCGGCTGGTGCAGGCAGGGCCCAGCTCTGCCCCTCGCACGCATGTGCACACACACCCGCCTATGCTCTTAGAAGACATGCCCAGGGACCCCCAGCCTGCTCCCTGCTACCAGTGTCCCTTCCCCTGGGCAGCACTGTGGGCCCTCTGCTCTTGCAAGAGCTGAAGGGGCCCCAGCCTGTCCCCAGACCCCCCGACTGAGAGACATGGAGAAGGCGCGGGCACAGCCAGTGGCACCAGGCCCTGCTCCAAGCCAGCAGGGCCTCACC
>NW_011478462.1:123107-123836 GCF_000754665.1 Bison bison bison | reverse complement strand
GTCACGGCCTGGGGGTGCCAGGCCAGGCCCACTCACCTGCAAGGCTCGAGGCTCCGTGAGGCCAGGCCCGAGCTGGCGCCGCTCCTCTCCTTGGCCTGCAGCTGCCTGGGCGGCTGGACACCCATGGTGCAGCTGACCCGCAGCAGCAGTGCCACAAACAGCTGGGGGTAGAGCTCCAGCACTGCTGGCCCGGACGCCGGGGCAGATGCGACCTCGTGCAGTGCACAGGTGGCCTGTGGACGGGCCACCTCAGCCTCTGCCCCTACCCTCAGGGTAGGCTCAGAGAACGCTGGACCCTGCACCCGGGACAAAAACCAGCCTACAGCTCCTCTTTCTTTGCAGGCACCCGGCATTCCTTGAGCTCTTGGGCCCTGGGAGGGGTACCTGTGGGGGTGAGATGAGGAGCCCAGCCCTGTCCAGCTTGGCCCACGGGGCAGAAGGCAGGCCCGGGGCAACGTGGCCACCTTGAGGACCAGCTCCCAGCATCTGCTCTTGGCTCCTCAGCAGGAGAAGGAAATTCTTGCAGCTGTTTCACTGTGGAAATGCTGCCAAGCTGGGTTTATTTTTTTCCCCGTAGGATGAAATAGAGTGGGCTCCCTTGGGGGCCTACACCTGCGGGGACTTTACGAGCCTGGGCTCACAGCTCGCCGGCTCCAGGGTTCCCATCAGCTGCCAGGTGCCAGCAAGGCGCAACCCAGGCTCCCCATGGGGCCCTCTGGCAGGGGGCCC
>NW_011478462.1:111996-122816 GCF_000754665.1 Bison bison bison | reverse complement strand
AGGGGCAGGAGAACAACTCCTCTGAGGCCTCTGCCGGCCCCAGCTCCACAGCCCCGGCATGCCCACCGGCCTCGGCTCCAGCCAGGCCACAAACAGCACCCTGACTCCAGGCCCTGAGTGACCCCTTCCTCCAACCCAGGATCCTAACCAGGCAGCTTGATGGTGAGCAGAGACCCAGTCGTGGGGAGGTGTCCCCTGGAGCTGCCAGAAGCAGACACTGGGCTCCCTAGAGGAGTCACTGTCACCCCAGCCCCAAGCACGCCTGCAAGTCACTTCTGAGCAAAGAGCAGCACGTGGCCAAAGAGGCATGCAGGTGAAGTCAGGCAGAGGCTGCAGGAGGCCCGAGCTACCCCAGCCCCAGCGTTTACACAGGTTTGCAGCTGCACGGTACGTTTACAGGGAGAAGCGACAGACATCAGAGATCTAACCAGAACCAGAAACTCTAAACACAGAGTACATTTGGAAGCGAACCAACAGCCCTTTAGAAATGATGAGACAAGACACGCAGCGCTGTGCTCGGTGACGTACTTGACATCAGCCTGGACACGGCAGGAGAGAGAAATGGTGGACTGGAAGACAAGTGGAGGAAGTTGCCCAGAACCCCGCAGGGAAGGGTCATCAGATGTTCAGAAGCAGAGGTGTCAGGGGCAGGGTGGTGGGGGTGAGCGCACATTCGAGTGGCGTCTCACAAGCAGAAGGGAGACGGTGTCTGAAGAGACAGGCTGAAAGTCGGGAGAGCTGCTGACAGACACTGACACTAACTCACAGGCTCGAGAAGCCAGGGAGCCCCCTGGCAGGACTAAGAACTGAAACCCTCAGACTCCTCTCTGCCAGAAGGTGCAGAGCACCATCAACAAGGGACACCCCGTGAGCGTCCCTTGGCCTCAGCCCAATCTGGGCTCACAGGAGCCAGAAAGGACACATCCTCTTACTCAAGCTAAAGGGAGGCATGTGCTGAGCTCAAGCTCCAAACCCGGCAACAGCCCTGGAGAGGGATGGCTGAGTAAACGTGGTCCAGACACAGAAGTGCAACTTCCAAACTAACCGAGTGAAAAGTGAAACTGCAACAAGGCCCTGTCAATCTAAAAAGACAGGAAGGAAGATAAAAAAGACCAAGGGAAGAAAAATAGGCAGTTGGTTTAATCCCAACCATATCAGCTATCAAGTGTGGTTTACTCTGGGAAAGGGACCCCTGGAGCGCAAAGGGTAAAAGGCCGACAGTGATGGCAGGAGGGGCAGTGGCAAACAGGACCGCCGCATCTGGGGAGTGGTGCCCGCTGTCTAAGCGAGAGCCAAGCAGGCCGTGGGAGCCGCACTCTGGGGCAGGTGCAGGCGCTTCAGGCCGCAACCACAGGGAAGGATGCGCTGCCTCCCTGTCCCCTGGCGTGGGGGTCTCCAGATCACAGGTGCCGGCTCCATCCACCACGTGGACCCAAAGAAAGGCATGCCCAGCGGGCCCTGAGCTCTGGAAGCACTGGGAGCAGAGCAAAGGCTGCCTGGAGGCCTTAGCGCAGAAGCAAGGGCCCTGGGGACTGGGGACCCACAGGGCCTGGCACAGGCCCGGTGTGGACACGCTCTGCCCTGAGAACCCCATGGCGGCAACTGGAGTGTCACTGATGCGCCAGTGGTATCCTCGGGAGCCGGGGTGGCAAATGGAGACCTTTCCTGGCTCGAGGAGGGCCCTGGGCCAGGGTCTTGCTCATGGATGATGGTGGATGGAGGCCCGGCAGAGCACCAGCCCCAGAGAATTGGCGAGCACTGCCCAAGAGAGCAAGCCATCTCCACCCGGCCCAGTGCCAGGGCCTCCAGGCTCCCACACACAGGATTAGGGGGCCCACAAATACTTGGTCAGGCGTGGGGACACCAGAGCATGGAACCCCATCCATCCCTGCAGGTGGGTGAGCACCAGGTACCTGTCAAAGGGCAGGGGGCTGCCCAGAAGGTTGGACACCACAGAGGCACAGTGGTGGGTGGCCAGGGCAAACACGCTGTGCTGTGCGGCCTGTAGGATGTGCTCCTCTCGGGTCTCCTGCAGCTTGGAGCGCAGCACACTCACAATCTCGGGCACCTGTGGGCAGGCGGCAGTCAGGCCAGCGGCAGGACATGCCCACGTGCGCACCAATCCCTGGGGCCAGGGAAGCCAGCACCCCTCACCCGCCGGTGATGTCGGGGCTCCTTGCTCCCAGCCCTGATGAAGAAGGACAGGAGCCAGAGCCCTGAGGGCCAAGGGAGATGACTCATGGCCCCAGAGTCCATGTGGGAAGGGACAGGAACCCAAGAGGGGCCTGCTGGCGGGAGGTGCCAGGACAGACAGAAACACACACACAACCTGAGGGGACAGAGTGGGAGGGCCAGGCCACGGGGGTGAGTGCTGAGGCTCACAGGGTGACCCTGCCTGGACCCCTGCAGGCAAGACACAGCTGCCCACTCCTCACCAGAAAGCGCTCCGTCCCTCCTCCCAGGCCATAGGCTTGGCTAGGAGGGGCGGGCTTTCTGGCCGTGGCGGCTGAACAGCAGCCGATGGGCAGCAAGGGCACCCGGCGGCCCGAGCCGATGGGGTGCCGCCCCACACCGTCCATATTGGACAGCTAGGAAGCGTCCTGGTATGAGGCGAAAGTTGATGACAGTGCTGGCCACGGCCCCAGGGACAGGGCCCCCTGCATGGGGCAGCTGGCGGTCGTGGGCTCCACCCTGGGGCAGGGCTGGCTGAGGACCCCCCGGGGGCCCTGGGCCCAAGAGCAGAGGGAAGGGCCCGCCAAGCTCTGACGGGACCCACGCCCACAGCGGGGACAGGGGCAGGAGGGAAATGTAGGCACACGTGTGGCCAGCCTGAAGGAGGGGCTCTGTCACCACAGTTCTCAAAGGATTTGTAAACATAACCAAGTCCTCTTTCTATGACCCGAGTCCACAAGGCTGACGACCTTCTAAGGACCTGGACCTCTTTGCTATGGCTCCGCCCATCGGCCCCGACCCTCAGCCCATCCAGCTGCGCCTCCCTGACCAGCTGGCTGGCGCCACACTGAGCCTGCTCAGGAAGCCTGGCGGGAGGGTGGCCCTGAGCCAACTGTGGCTGGGTTCTCGTCTTGGCCGTTGGCGTGGGCCCAGTGACGTTCGTGGGTAGATGGGCTGTGATCGTCCCATTCACAGTGCCACTGGAACAGGCCACACCGTCTCTGGGGCAAGGAGCGTGGTTCACTCCAGTCTCCTGGGCTCTTTCTCAGCCATGAGGGGCAGGGCTCCCCAGAAGACCCCAGGCCTGGCTGGCTGGCGCTGGTACAGTTTTCGTGGGTGCCGGTGATGGTGGCGCCCTGCGGAGGCCTGTCCCTCACCCCAGGTTCTCAAAGTCCCCTGGAACATAACTGCCTGTATGTCTACTTTACTGCATTTCAAATTTCTGCGTGTAATTTTTTCCCTGTTTCCATTTGCTCCCTTGGGTGTCAGTCTGAGACACTGTCTCAGCTCATCTGTCTCTGTTGTCTTTGCTTCTGCAGACTTTCTCAGCAGCAATACCCATGAGCCCCAAGAGCAGCTTGGACCTCTCTGGAGCCGTGATGGTACTCCAGTGCTCAGGTGTGGTGGCTCTGGCTGTGACCGCACCGGGTTCTCGGTTTCCCGGGACTGGTGAGCGGGGCCCACCCTGCCCAGGGGGCTCAGGGCCACCTCAGGCCTGCTGGGCTGCTCCACATTCGCCCTCAGCAGCCCACACCCGCAGCTCCAGACTGGGAACCCTCTTCATGGGGTCCCCCCACTCCTTAACCTGCACAGATTTTTGTGGGCACGGCTGCCTCACCCAGGCACATGCCCAGGAGGAACCACTGGGCTGGGGCACCCTCTGCCTCGGGTCTGCCGGCCATCTCTGTGGAGCGGCGCTGCTTCCCATGCCTGCACGTTGGGAGGCAGCTGTTCGTTCCTGACATGTCCCTCTGCCCTTGACCCCCAGTTCCCTCTGCGCCCACCTGACCATCCTGGGGTGTTGGGGCAGGGGTCAGCCCGGCCACAGGTCACCGACTAGGACTCCTTTTTCTGATTCGGTATCAGAGAAACTCAAGTCCGACTGTCCAGGTGTCTCTGGGGGTCCCCCAGCAGGCTCTCAGGGCAAGAAAGGAAATGGTACCAATGGCGCTGATGCCAGTGTCCCTGTCACGTGAGCTAGAGGGGCCTGCTGCAGACAGACTGGAAGCGTGAGGCAGGGACACCACCCTGGGGTAGGTGTGCTGAGTGGGTCTGCAGGCTGAGCCAGAGGAGACAGCCTAGCAGCTCTGGAGGCCGGCAGCCAGCTCAGCACATGGGCCCCGGGAGAGGCACCCTGATTTATCCAGTACGGGCAGGACTCAAAACTACTAGTAAACTTCTAGAGAAAAACGGAAATCTTCGGGACACTAGATTTGGTAATGACTCCTTGGAAATGAGCCTCAAAGCACTGCATATGGAGCTGCAGCAAAAGACACAATCTAGGGAGAAGACAACCTATGCAAAAACACCTGCCAGTCATGTATCTGATAATGTGTTAATTTCAGAGTACAAGCAGCTCCTACAGTTCCAAAATGATATCGAATCCAATAACCTGATCTGGAAATGGGCAGGGATGTTGACTTCTCCAAAGAAGACAAATGGCCGGCAAGCATATCCACATCGCTCACTGCAGAGGAAAAGCAAGTTGAAACCAGTATGACATGCTGCTTCACACACATCAGGGTGGCCACTATTAAAAACACAGGCATTGACCAATACTGGCCAGGACCCCCGTGCCCTGCTGGTGGGAACGTAAACGGGTGTAGTCACTATGGAAAACAGTATAGCAGTTCCTCTGAAAATTCAAAATAGAATCACCATAAGATCCTGCAATTCCACTTCCAGATGTTTACCCAAAACAAAATAGGATCCTGAAGAGATATGCCTTTCACCCACGTTATACAGCAGCATGGCTCACAACACCCAAGAGAAGGAAGCAGACCAAGTGTCCACGACAAAGGAACGAATCAACAAAACGTGTGCATGTATATACAGACACCAGGACCACCAGCGGCCACGGCCTGCAGTCCGGCTGTCCCCCTCCCCCCACACAGAGCCCCAAGGCTACCTTTCTACCACTCAGAGCTGACCCAGGAGCCCCACTCAGTGCAAAACCTGAACCTTGGCCCGTCAACCCCTGGCCGTCGCTTGCAGTCACACCCTCCTCCATCCTCCTTCCACTCCCTGCCCCACAGCCTCAGGCCCTGGCTGGGGTCCCACAATGGCACACGTTCCCCTCCAGGCGCCACACCACACACACCCCCACCCCCACCTCGGCAGGCGGCCCCTCCACACAGGGCTTCTCCACTGGCAGCTCCTGCTTCGCCTCCCCCCAGAAAACACCTGTGAGGGACCCATCCAATACAGGACTTGTACCCAGAATATACAAAGTACTTCTGCAAACTGGTAAGAAAAGCACAGACCACCCAGAAGAAAATGGCCAAGATCACTCTCCTCATGGAGGAGATCTGAGTAGCCAAGAAACATGCAAGTGTTCCAGGTCATAAGCCACAGAGAAACGTGCGCGAAGGAGCTGGGACAGCCCCGAGGCCTTCTGACAGCCCTGGGACAGCTTTCCTGCGGCCCCAGTCACTTTCCTGGCCGTGTCTCCAACCGAAATGCACCCTCAGGTCCAAAGGAGCCTGACTCCAGCAGCACTTGTGCTCAGACTGGGAACTGCCCAGCACTTGCTGAGGTGGGCGTGAGGGAGTGATGGGGCGACCCACGTGGGCCAGGCCTGGAAGACACACGCCGTCCCACAGACGACGGCCATGCACGCCAGACGTGAGGCTCCTGCTACACGAGGTGCATCGCAAGCCCTGCTCTGTGCTGCAGAGAGCTAGTGGCACCCTGTGGAGCCAGCTGGGGTGCCAGGGGCTCTGGGGTTGGTAGGGCCTCTGCTCCTGTGAACTCCAAGGCTGTCCACTTAGCACAACCCCCCTTTTCTATTGCTATGCTTCACTTTAATAGGGAGCTTAAATCTTTGTCCAAGCATATGGGAACGCACCTGCTGGGTCATGTAGTTCATAGGACTCACGGGCAGCCATGAATCTAGCACTCATCTAGCAGTCACCTGAGCTTTGGAGCCTGTTCAGGCCTCAGGACCTGAGCACATCTGTCAGGGCGGCTGGCAACTGTTTGGGGACCACGTGGGCCGCCACATGAGCCCATGGCCAGAAGGCCTCAAAGGTGATGATGGGATGGTGGATAGGGCAGGATCTGCGTGTCCCGGGCGCCTCTGCTCTGGGCTGGACCTGCCGCGGAAGCCTCTGTGCCAGCACCTAGTGACCCTGTGGACCCCTGTCCTCACCAGCAATGTGAGCAGGGCGCTCAGCCTGTGCCGGCTCAGTGCCCAATCACAGACCCTAGCACTGGCCTTTCCCTTTCAATTGCCTTTTCTATCTTTACGTTCTGAGCAGTTACTTTCGCCTAGTTCAGTCTTCAAAGAGAAGAGGAAGATTTATCCCATCAGGCCCACAGGGAGAAGCGCAGAGTGCTGAGGGCCAAACCTTCACAGAGCATGGAGTTGGGTGGGGAGCCCCAGGTTACCAGCCCTGCCCACCGGCACTCCCGGCTGACCCTCTGGACATGACCACGCCCAGGCCATGCCCCCAGGGAGCTCTAGACCAGGCCCTGGCCCCGCCCCCAGGCCCCACCTTCTCCTGCAGCATGTTGCCCCGTTCCTTCAGCAGGCAGTTGATCATGACGCTGGCAGCTCGCGAGCAGTTCTTGTCGGGATCTCCCAGGCTCTCAAACAAGGTTAGCAAGAGGTTGATGAGCTGATCTGGAGGGAGGCGCTTGGCAATAAGCTAGGAGGACAGTTGTGTCAGGAAGACAGAGAGGAGGGGCTCAGCACACCTTCGGGGCGTGGCATCCCAGGGACAGCTTCTCAGGGAAGGACTGGCCCCTTTCAAACCCCTCCTCCAGCCCTTCCCACCCTCTTACAGGCCCTTAAAGCCTTTAGAGCTTCTGCCAGTGCGGGGTGGGGTGGCCCACGCCCAGGACCCCTACCCAGACTGAAGCCAGGTCTAGGTGCAGCCCTTGGCCTCCAGGCCCCTGGAAGGGGGTCCCTGGGCATCTGCAGGGCCCAGGTCAGCACCCTCCCAGAGGCTTCTCCTGACCAGCGGGGTAAACTAGGAGTGGTCCTGGTGTGCAGCCTCTCTAGAGTAGAGTCAAGGGCAGATGGGGGCATGCTCTATCCTGGACTCCCCAGCCTCAGAGGCTCCAAAGCACCCTCAGCTCCTCCCACATAAGAGAGTCCCTGTGCTCCCTCCACATAACAGAGAGCAACCAGAAGTTAGGGCAGATAAACTCTGTACAGAGAAGAAATAAAATCACAAAAGTGGATGAATATTTAGAAAGTCTGACCCCCAAACATGAAGTTCCCACTCCCCCTGGACTCCCCTTGGGCTGGGTCTTTGCTTCTCAATGTCTCAGCCCCCCTGACCCCCACAAAGGGCCCTGCTAACCCCCTTCCCTCCCATCTTCAGCAGGAGAGAAAGCCTCCAGACCCCTGAGGGTCATTTCCAGTCACCAAGTGGAACAGAAGCACTGTCCTGGCTTGGGAGTCACTGGGTGGGCTAGGGCAGCTTTCTCAACCTTGTGCAGCCAGAAGCTGAGCTCCTGCCACCCCCTACTGGGCCCCGGAGGGTGGGCCCAGCAAGTGCAGGAGGGGCGGGCTGGTGCTGGACACAGAACTCTGATAAGACCTGCCTGCCTGCCCAGCTGGCACCCACACAGCCCGTACGTGCAAGGAGCTGCTGCAGCGGCCACTGGCAGGTACCTGGGCAATGCTGTGGCAGGTATGGAAGAGAATGGCAGGGTCAGGGTGCACCAGGCCATCTTTGAGGCTGAGGAGCTGCTCAGCCACGTCGTCCTGGTAGTCTCGCGAGAAGCCTGCAAGGCAGCAGGGCACGTGGGGTGGATGCAGGCCTTCCCTGGCCACCAGAGGCCCAGCCTCTGCTCCCTCATCCCCCTAACACACAGACACTGCTGCCCAGCCAGGGGGGCTCACCCACACAGGTCAGCTGCAGGTATAGCAGGGAGTGGATGCAGCTCACAGCCTCTCGGCGAGTGGCAGGCCAGAGGTCGGCGCACCGTGGGGAGAAGAGGCCAATGAGGAGGCCCAGGTTGTGGAAGGGCACCAGGGCCTGGAGAGGCAGACATAGGGGTGCTGTGGGGACTCTGGGGGCAGATAGCCAGAGATGGCACTGGGGCTCAGGAGTCGCTGGGGTGGGCAGGTACCTGTACCCCCTGGACCCAGATATGGGCAGGCCTGTGACCAGAGGGCAGCCCTCCCCCAGCCCAGGGTGGGTCCCAAGAGGGACGAGAGCTGGGAAAGCAGCGGTGTGGACAGGGCATGGCCGGCTTCTGATCACTCCTCAGACACGTGGAATTCCTGCCCCAAAAGCCAAGGGGTGCTACACAAGCCCTTTCATCCCCATGGGGACTGGGCCTGTTCTTCAGAGCCTTTCCTGCTTTCCTCGAATACAGAGCCTCTCAACCGTGCTCTGAGCAAAGGGCCCTGTTTCCTACGCCCCAAACTGGGGGACATCAGCTACCCACCACCCACACACAGCCCACACACAAGTGGCTTCCCTGGGAGGGGCCACCACGCGCCTGCCCAGCACAGGCTCTTGAAAGGTGTGGGGCTCCAGGCTGTTACTCCTCCCGAAACCAGGGGGAGGCTGGACGGGGGTTGAGGGCCGCCAGCTGCGTTCCTCTCCACAAGGGCAGAGCCCTGTCTCATCACGAATGAAAAATGAACTCTGGTTGGACCAGGGTTACGTGAAAAACAGGCCACGGGAGAACCTGGGTAGGAAAAGCTGTCTAAGCCAGCCAACAGACGATGCCCTGAACACAACAAAAAAATAAACACTGCCAACCAACGAGCATCTTGCTTGAGAGTTAATAGCTTGGGGCCACCGCCAGTGTCCACCTTCCTGCAGTCAGCAGCACAAGCCAGCAGGTGTCGAAATGGTGAGAAAGGCCAAACTCATGACCTTTGTGAACGGCTGTGGCTGTGTGTCTGAAGAGCAGAGAATTAACTAAACACTCATTAAGAGTCATAGAGAAATTTTATTCCTTATAAACTACCCAGTTCCTACCAGTTCCTAAGTATCCAGAAGTCCAGTTCTCCTGCCTACCACAATAAGTAAATGATTATGTACAGTGGAGACAGCAGCGACAGACCGTGCCTCTGCTAGGGCCGGGGGCTGGGGTGGCCAGGTCCACCATTATCAGCACAGGAGCCCTTGGTACACTCCTGTCAAGGCCACGCGGGAGCGTAGGAGGACCATGCCCGTCTACCCTAAAGCCAGCAGAGTAACGGCCTCGTAAGAACAACTGCGAGGTTCTAACAAGGGAAGAGGAGCTGCTGAACCCCAACAAATACTAAAATGCAAAGTAACCACGGGGCTCTGGGAGGCGCTCCTTCCCACTGTTCCAACTAACGGTGCTGTCTTCTCTGCCGCGCTCCAGGGGTTCACAAGTCCCTACCTTGGCCCGAGCTGCGGCTTCTGCCTCCAACACCCATCACCCTTCCCTGTGTCGGGCAGGCTCCTAAGGATGAGGCTGCCCATCAGGTTCAATGCTGAGTGGCCAGCCCTGGGGACACTTGCTGACCCTTGTGGTCCTCTGTCCACAGCCCAGGAGAGGACAGTGCCACTCACAGCACCAGGCAGTGGGAGACGCGAGGGCCCCATGCTGTGGCCCCGGGCCAAGGGATGGGCATGCGGCTGAAGAGGGGCCTCGCAGGCCGCCCTGGGGCACTCACGCTGATCTGCAGGTGTTGAAGGAAGAACTGCAGCAGGCAGGCACTCAGGCCGACCGCCCGCACCCGCTCGTGGCCCCTCGGGGACTTGATCCATGGGCTCAGGTGCTGAGGAAGAAGGGGCTTCAGTAGGTGCAGCTTGGGGCAGCCTCCCTGCCAGGCCACCCTCTGGGCACGGGGGCCAGTGCACCAGATCAGAGTGGGCCCCCTGGGCAGCGCTCCCCCACCCCCTCGTTCTGTCCTGCTGATGTGGCTTACGGCCACGGCCACCCCTGGCGTAATCTCTAGCCATGCCCATGCAAGGACATGGTGTTCCTAGACACCATCCACCATCATGATGGCCTCAGAGGGTCAGGAGTGCCCATATGGGGCACCTCAGGGTCTCTCCGTCCAGGCCCCACGATGGGGGAGCAGAGAGATCAAGCTCCGAACCCCTGTCTGCTCAGACTGCACCCATCTGCATAACCCCCAGGCCAGAGGGGCCCTGCCCACTGGCTCGCAGGCCGCCCCCCGCTTGCACAGAGTGCCACTGCCTGCCACACACCTCCACCATGACCTGCAGACCCAGGGGCGTCATGTTCCACAGAAGAAGGCTCGTCAGCAAGTCCTTGAGGACCTGCACGGTGTCCAGGTACAGGGACTGGAACAAGAGAAGCTGCCAGTCCTGCTGTGAGCCCCCACCCCTGGACAGGGCCACCATGGGGGCCGCTGATAGCTCCTGGGGGCTGTCCCCCACCTCCCACCACAGGGGTCGCTGATACCTCCTGGGGGTCCCCCCCCACTGTGGGGGCCGCTGATACCTCCTGGGGGCTGTCCCCCTCCTCTGACTCCGGCAGCACGGCCATGACACGGTGCAGGCAGCTGTGAATCAGGTCCGCCTGCACCTGCTCCTCCAGGGCCGGCTCCAGGGTACTGAGCCGCCAGTTAAGGCCCAGCTCTCACGCAGAGGGCCCCCCACAGCCGCCCCCCAGGGAAAGGATACACCAGGTACGTGCAGGCAAGCATGGCCTTCTTCCAAATGGGCGTCTTCAGCGAG
>NW_011478462.1:107945-111026 GCF_000754665.1 Bison bison bison | reverse complement strand
CGTCCTGCAGGCCTTGCCTGAACTGGGACTAGGATGCCCCAGGAGTGCCCCGCTGCCACCCCGGCCAGCCCAGACAGAGGAGAGAGCCCAGGCCCCGCACACTGTACCTGGGTTTCTACCTTTATCCCCAGAACCTGGACAACAGAAGTGAGACAAGTCACATAAGCGGCTCCTGAGGCAGCGCCCCGCCCCAAGCCTCTGAGACACCCAGAAGACGCCCACCTTGGTGCTGAAGCACTGGGACATGTTCCAGAACAAGTCCGCCTCCACCCTGGCCAGCAGCAGCTCGCGCGGGGCCCCGGCTGCCACGTGCCCATAGCACAGGATCAGCGCACTCCTCACTTTGTTGGCCTCACTCTCACTTCGATTCTGAGAAGTCAGAACTCTGTGACAATCACACCCCCAACAGGAGCCGTGCCCTCTGACCCCAGGTGCCAAAGAACGGCAGAGCCAGTGTGAAGGAAGATGCCACTTGACTGAGGAGTCTGGGGCCTGTTGGGGACCAAGGGTCAAAAGGGAAAGGACACAGGCCGGGACCACAGTGGGAGGGGCAAGCAGGCGGAGGGGCTGGGGACTGAGAGCTTCCAAAGGGCCAGGTGGGGTCCCCGTCTTCGCTTGGGTAGCTGCCCAGGGCCCCTCTGTCCTAGGGCCCTGTTCATACTACACCAGCCCGAGACTCCGGCACTGGTAACCCTGGTCCAGGAAGACGGGCTAAGGTAGGAGCAGACAGCGCAGATGCTCCCCAACAACTGGCTTCAGCCCATGTGCAGCCCCCACTAGCCACCAGGGGGCAGATGACACACAAACCAGGGGTGGGACAGGAAGGGGCTGCTCCCATCCTGCTGCCCAGAGCCGGTTCGTTGCCCCCCACCCCAGTGTGGGAGAGAGCCCACACATGCCGGCCCCACCCATGAGGAAGCAGAGACTGGAGGCCAGCTCCCTGCCCCACCCCCGGCCTGCAGGGCACCGAGCCCAGGAAGCTCTAGGACCAACGCTGTCCGCCCTACTGAACCTCAGCATGCTGGCACCACAGCTAAGGCAAAACCCGGGCCAGCCCACCCCAGGCCTCCCCCTCAGCTGTCAGCCTGACCTCGCTACCTTAAAAAGGTTGAAAATGCCAGCAGATTTTCTGAGTACGTCTGACTTCACAAAGTCGTCCAGCTGGGCCAAGGTGTCATCCAGGTGGGAGATGGCACAGATCCCAAAGCAACAGGCAAGGCCCTGGGGAGGCACAGGTGCACTCACACCTGGGCAAGGTGGGGTGGGGAGGCGTGCACACACACACACTGGGGGGCAGCCACCTCATGCTCCCTCTCCTCCTGGTATCGGGCCGTCTCCAGCAGCTCCCGCAGGTGCTTCCTCACCACCTTACTTGAAGCGGCACCCAGGGTGGTCCCGACACATTTGTACAGGAAGTTCTGCAATGAAGCCAGACAAGGGCTGGTGCCAGCTCCCCAGTGGAGGGATGCCCCTAGCAGGGCACTCAGTGCCTGCACCACAGGCCAGACACACCACTGCACACCACTGCAAGGGCCAGACGTGCTCTGCGCACTGTCTGAGGAGCAGCAGGTGGGTGCAGAGCCCTGCGTCTCCAGCCGCCAGCCCACAGCCTTCTGCTCCAGGTCCTGCCAGGACCACAGCGGCCATCAGACAGGCTCAGGGAATCAGGGGACAGGATCGAGGGCCGTGCCCACAGCACTGCTGGCGGTGTGTCCTCCTGCACCTCCTCCTGGGGGAGCTCCTCCTGGGGCTCCCCTTCCCCCTCCTCTCCTCCTGGGGCTCCCCTCCCCATGCACCTTCTCCAGGGGCGTCCCGTTGTAGTTGGGTAGCTGCTTGCACATTTCCAGGGTCAGGTGGCAGACCCAGGTGTTGTCAGACACGACAGCCAGGGAATCCCGGAGAAACTGCGGACAGGAACTCAACCAATGAGGGCAGGCTCGGCCTCTCACTGGCCGGCCTAGGGGAGAACCCAAAGCCCCAGGTGCCACAGGCGGTGACCACAGGTCCTGTGCCATAGCTCCAAATGGCCGTAGGTAACTTTGAAGCTGAGACAGAAATTCTGGGTGGTCAGGTGTGCAGCACATGGGGCACTGGGGCCTCAACCAAGCAGGGGACAGGACGGAGGGCTCTCGGGCCAGAGCAGCCCCTGTGATGTGACCCCATCGCAGCACGCAGTCCTCACCCCAGAGACACCCGCCTGTCCCCGCGCCCCTCCCCACCACCATCAGGTCACGGCGAGCACCACCATCTGGGGGCACAGTGCCCCCAGCACCCACGGCCCAGCCCTCCCCACCCGGGCAGAAAAGGGCCTGTTCCCAAAGCAGGCTAACTCTCGTCTTCTCCTCTTCTCTCACCACCAGCAGCTTTTCTTCCCACTCCTTCTGTGACAGGGTTTCTTCACTGTATTCTGAAATGACCAGTCACCCGTTCAGCCTGGCGGACAGCAGTGGAGAGCTCAGAGTCCCCTCCACCAGGCCCAGGCCCCTTCGGCTCCAGGATAGAGGAAGAAAGGGCCCACATCCAGTGAGCTCGCGGGTGACACCAGACAAGGAGCATCTTTCCAGCCCACTCTCCAGGCCCTTTCCTGAACCACAGCAAAGGCGATTTCTTCCAACTTATAAAACCTTGGTCTCCAGTGGCCAGCCTTGATGCCAACAGGCAACAATCGGGGTCAGAGGAAGAGCGGCAGCGCCCACCCCTGGGCCTCACCGTCCAGGTGCTCCAGCAGCAGGGGGATGGCGGTCACCCACCGCTGACCCAGGGCCGGGTGGATGTCCTGATGCAAGACATTCAAGAGGCACAGCGAGGCTGCCCCGCGACCGTCCCCCACGTAGGGATGGGAAGACACGGCCTGCAGAAGGCAGAGTTGGGGTCTCCACCAGCGTCCTGGGCCACAGTGCTCCACCTGAGGCCGAGCACGGACACCCAGGTGGGGGCAAGGAGGCCCCAGAGACACAGCTCCCCAAATCCCTCCCGGAGTGCCTGATGGTCCTTCCCGGGGAAGTGACAGCACAAGGGTGGGGCAACAGGGACTAAGGGAGAGTCCACCCCCACCCCAACACCCCTCAGAGTAGGCACTGC
>NW_011478462.1:94744-107793 GCF_000754665.1 Bison bison bison | reverse complement strand
GATGGCGTAGGGAGACGGGAGGTGCACTGCAAGGATAGAGACCACAGCACTCAGGGCTGCCCCCTTGGGGGGCAGGGGGGGAGGGCTGGGCTGGGGCAGGGGCACACCGTTGCCGTTGTACTGGATGAGGGGAGCATGGGCCCCCGCCTCCTGCCTCTTCTGGGCCAAGTGCACAAGGCTCCTGCAGAGTGGGCTCAGCGCCCTGGTGAAGCGAATGGGGACCAGGAACTCAAGCAGGTACGGCCAGAGGACCTGGGGGCAGTGCAGGGTGTGTAGGAGCGTGGCCTCCCTGCACTGCAGCCTCCTCACACCCACAGCCTCCCCACACCTGCTCCCAGACCGAGGGGTCAGGAGCAGGGTGGTGGGTCCCCCAGGGCAGGGGTGCTCACCTCGCCCATCCTGTCCACAGTGGTGCTGACCAGGTAGAGAGTGCTGACGCTGATGGCCCTCACGCTATCGGCCGCCAGGGCCTCACTGTCGGCACCCAGCTTCTGAATCTGGGGGCGGGAGGGCAGGATGCTGTGCACTCTGCTCTGCAGGTCACCAGTCGTGGGCTCTGGCCCTGAGGACACGGCCTGAATGGAAGCATGACAAGCCCTGCCCAACCCCTAAGGAGGGGACCATCCCCGGTCACTGGCAGGACACTCGCCCTCCACTAAAATCGCCCAAGAAACCCTGCTCCCCGGGCCAAGCTCCAGCATCCAGACTAGAAAAACTGTGAGCATTTCCTGAGAGCTGCTAACCGCATCCTCACAGGTGGTGTTCCGTCCTTGTGGACGCGGTCATTGCCTGAGAAAATGCCATTCCCACCAAGAACACAGACAAGCCCTGCTGCCCCACGGGCCAGTGGTTTCTCTCAGACCCAAGGAGCCAGTGCTCCAGAGCCCAGCTCCCTGGAACCTTCCAGGCAAAAAAGGACTCTATTCTCTAAATTCTGAGTCTTCAATTCACGCTTTGAAATTCTGAAAAGCAAACACTGAAAACCAAGCAAAAGTGGGAAAACTGCAATGACTGTTGGAGACATTTGGCCCCTCTCACCAAGAAATTAAAGATCGAGAAGAAAAAAATAGAGATGTTTAGGGCCTGAATAGCAAGTTTTAGAGCATGCTCTAAAAATATAGATAAAACTTTATACCAAATATACACAATCAACGCTGAACGCCTGACTGCCTATTAGGGTTATTAGGCCAAAAAGAAAATCTCAAGAAACACTTAGAAGCAGAAATATACCTGGCCAGATTCAATGCAATAAAATTACAAGCCCACAGTAGCCACAAAAGGCTGATCACCTAGGAAATTATAAACATCCAAGTCACTGGGCTCTCGACATCCAGGCAAAGGCAGCTGGTCCACGTGAGGAGAAGAGTCTTTACAGTGAACATGCTGCGACAACAGGACACCCACGTGCAAAACACTGAGCCTGAACCCACATCTCACGTTAAACAAAATGACCTCAAGCTGGATCACAGACCTTGTGTAAAACTTCTAGAAGTAAGCATGGGGGAACATCTTTGTGGCTTTGGGTAAAGAAAGGGTTTACTAGTTACAACACCAGAAGCAAGAGCTATAAACAAAAGCCCAATGACGTGGACTTCTAAAACATTAGCACTTCTGCTTTTTGAAATACAATGTTAAGAAAATAAATGCCTACGAGGCAACAAATTCGTCAGAAAATATTTACAAACCATAAATCTGATAAGGACTTGCATCTAAAATATATGAAGAGCACTTCTGTCCTGAAGAAGAAAGGCAACAGCCCAACTCCAAAGCAGGTAAAAGCTGTGAGCAGGCACGCAGACACATGGATGCCAATATCACTGGTCACAGGCACAACGCTAGCCTGTCACAGTGGCTAGAAAATGAGACACACAGCACTGACCTAACCCCGTGTGCCAACAGAGCTGCTGCTGGGGCCACGAGATGGCACAGCTACTTTCAAAAACCACCTGGAAGCTTCTTATGAAATTAAACATCTCAGCACCTCACAGTAGCTGCTTACACAGGGGGACAAACGCATGCCCTGCAGAAACCTGCACCCTCACTTTCACGGATGCTTTATTCACACCTGTTACGTGGCTAGCAGACTAGCACACCCCCAGAGCGCCACTCAGCAGTCAGACGACAAACCACGGGTCCAAGAGACAACACGCAATGATGGAATAGAGGGACGGCGTGCCTTACCTCAGCCTCGGGGGGCAGAGCGCACTGCTGCACGATGTACTCGACCATGGCCTTGCCGCCAGGCTGCTCCAGGTAGCCGCGGTGGGCCATGGCACTGACCACCTGCACCACCGCCCGCTTCACCTGCCCAGAGCAGGGGGCGCAGGAAGGGGCCTCAGAGGAGTGCTGGCCACAGCATGACAGCCAAGCAGGGGCCGGCATCTCACCCCCGCTCTGCCCACACCTCCCGCCTTCCCCCAGCCCAGCACCCCTCTCTGGGACCCTCCCCCTCTCCTGGTCACACCTCTCCTCCCCAGATCCCAGGTCACATGTGTGTCCTGAGTGACCATGGGCTGATGGGTCTGGAGGGACTGAGCCATGTGGCAGCCTGAGGGCCCCTAGGCTGGGTGCTTCTGGCCACCGACACAGCGGGCAGGCACTGGGCCCCTCTGAGGGTGGCACAGGGCACAGGAGCCCTGAAACAGACGCAGCTTCGGTGGTTTGGGCCCCATTCCAGTAGCTTCTGGGACTCTCACAGGCAGTCCCCAAGAATGGGGTGCAGGATGAGCACAAAGGCTGGGGCAGCCGCGGGAAGGGGACCCACTGCTGCTGAGCCCAAGCAGGGAGGGCCAGCCCCGCCCTCAGCTCTGGGGTCACCACCAAGCTGTGGATATCCTGCTGGAGTCCAAGCTCCTGTTCCCTGGGGCTTCCACTGTACCAAGTCGTCTAGCCCTGTGACTCGGGTGGGGCATCAGGCCACCCAAAGGGCTGGATGCCTAGATCTGCATGACGGAGGCCTGACAGAGACCCCAGACACAAGGCTGGGGCTTCCCTGGGCAGCCCTCCATGCGAGCCAGCACAGCGCTGCCCACAGCTCCACAGGGCCAGGACGAAGCCTCCGAGTGCCCAGGCCACCCCATGGGCGTCTGTGTGGCTGACGCTCACGTAGGTCTTTTTGGTGTAATGGCTCTTGAGTTCTGGGGGTTCTTCTAGAGAACGATCAAGCCCCAAGGTGGTCTTGAGGATTGCTTCCTAGCTTCACACCTGGTTAACGCATCAGGAGGAAGCTGGGGGCCCAGACATGCAGCTCAGCAGACACCCAGGCCTGCCGAGGCCTGGTGTGCTGAGGTGGCAGCTGCCTGTCAGCGGTGGCCATACCGCCTGTCGCTGTGCAAGGCTGCACCAAGCTGCCCGCTGACTCACCTTGTTGTTGGTGTCCAGAAGAGGGAGCTTCATGGAAGAGAGAATGACGGGTTTCTTAACTTCCATCTGAGCAGCTGCAAGAAACCAACAGGGGGCTCAGCCTGCCTGCCGATAGGCAGACGCCGGGCAGCCCTTCCGCCACGATGCGGGCTGAGCCCGTGCTGCAGGGCTCTGGCCTCAGTGCGGCCCTCTGCGTGGCGGGAGGAGAAGGCCACCTAAGCACAGGCCCACTTATCTCTCTCCGAGGGAAAAACGACTTTTTTCAGCAAATGACATTATTTTATCCGATTAAGAAGTGAGGAGGTTAGAAGTTCAGGGCAGCAGAGCTGAGTCAGGGGTCCCAGGTTCAAGTGTGGGGTGAGGGCGCCTCCAAGGTCATCAGAATCTTAGCACCACTCCCTGCTCCCAGCTCCAACCTGAAGGCCTGACGTGGCCACAGCCACTGTTTAGCAACCAAGACTCTCACACACACACACACACACACACACAAATTCAGGTGTGAAAACCATTCAGGCTTATTGCTGATTAAAACTGCTTAAAAGCAAGAAACCTGAACTCTCCTATCCAGTTGTGAGGAAATCTTCAGACACATGGAAACCAGGGACTTTCCACAGAACTGGCCTCCACTCCTCCCAAGGTCCACGTCTAAGAGACAGCGGAGCAAGCTGTGCCCATGGCCAGGCCTCCACAATGAGGGGCCACTGCAGCAGATGGCTGCAGGTGGGGGGCGTCGGCAGGACTCAGCCACCAGCCCCCCATGCCGAGGCGCCATGGCCTGCCGACTACAGCCCCTGCCAAGGGCAAACATCAGAGATGGACAACCTGCTGGCAGGCAGGTGAGCACCACTGCTGCAACCCTTCAAAAAGCAGGGAATTTTGCGAAACAGAAAGTTGGGGAAAGTATTTTAAGAACTCAAAGCAAAATGCTCCTTTTCATGCTGAAGATGGACAAGGTGGGCCTATCCCATCTCCGTTCCACAAGGTACTCACCCGCCGCGTTGATGACGTGCCTCAGAACCTGCAGGGTGCCCACACGGGTCCTCTCATTGCTGGTGTCCAGCTTGGGCAGCAGGAAGGCCAGCAGGCGGTCCGGCGAGCAGCAGGCTACGGGCAAGTGCTCATCAAGACCGTCTTGCTCCCTGCTGGTTGCCTGCATCCCCCAGGCCCAGCGGGGAAGACAGACGCTCAGGGCGGTGAGCACCCTGATGAGACCAAGGGCTCCGCCTGCATACCCAGCACGGTGAAGCAGCGCAGCACCTCCTTCTGGTTGCTCATCACCAGCGGGCTGGACGACTCCACGGGCACACAGATCTGTCCAGGACAAAAGACAGTCAGCGGCTGGGGGTGCTGGAGGGGTGTCTCAAGCTTCCAGAGCTGCAGGTCCTCAGGCGCGCTCACCTAGGTGAGGAACCCCTGCCTGCGCCAAGACACGCTCTCAGGCCCTGCGGTTGGGGCGGGGACGCAGGACACACAGCTGGCCCTCCTCCTGCACCCCACCCCACCCACCAGCAGCCAGGAGAACAAACTCCCCAGACACACTTCCTGATGAGGAAGGAGACAGCGGCCCACTTTCTCGGGCAGGACACGCGAGCACAGAAAGCGCTGGAGTCTGTCCATCCAAACTGAGACAGAAAGGGAGCTACCCTGGCAGGGGTGCAGGCAGAGGCTGCAGGCGGCTGCGCCCCTGGGCCCCACTGCACCTCTGTGGGCAACACTCTGGGGCTGAGTTTGGGTGGCGCCCCTGTCCCCACTCAGCCCCCAAGGTCACAACAAAGGACCTGCAGGGCTCTGAGGGGACCCGTGGGAAAGCCCAGCCTCCCAACCAGAAGGGAGACGTGGTACAGGGATCACAGGTGCCACCCCAGCCTGGCCCTGCCAGTTCCCAGGGGACTGGAGCAGGTGGAGCAGGTGCAGGCAGGGCTGCCAGGCTGGCTCCAGGTCCCCAGGGCCCTGCTGCCTGCTCCCGGGGTCACTCAGCGACCCACGGAGCACCTCCCACCAGGGCTGGGGACCAGCGAGGGAGCAGCTTGGAAGCAGACGCTCTGGCCCGCCCCAGGGAGCCTGCAGAAGATGCGTGAGGTGCTCAGAACTCCTCGGTGACTGGAGCACAAACCGCTGCTGAGTCCAGGCGCTAAGGTTTGCAGTGATTGATTAAAAGGCGATAGATCAGAGAGATAACTAGTGACGAGGGCAGTCACCTGGAAAAAAGATAAAACTAGCTTTTCACTCTTCCTCTAAAATACACTCTAGACAATTAAAAAGTATAGGGGAAATGAGAGAACCTAAAAACTCACTGCAGAATTGGAAAACCTTTTTAAGTACAGCAAAACCTGGAGTGTATAAAGAAAGATAAGTGATGGCTTTAAAAAATTAAATAATGTTCCATGGCAAAAAAATATCATAAGCAGAGCCACAGATAACAATAAAGCAGAAACAAATATCTACATACATGACACAAGACTATAAATAACTGCTACAGACCAATATGGAAAAAAAACACCCTAAAATCAACAGAAAAACAAAAGACATGAATGGAAAGCACTAAGAAAAGGAAATATCACGCTTTTCTAGCTTCTCAGCTTTTCCACAAATATTCTCCTTTTAAACCTCCCCCCGCCCCCCACAGATTACAGTTTTTAGTTTCAGGCCATCACTTTGTATTAAGTAAATAATACGCCATCTCTCATTTTTTCCTCACTTTTTTCCAAGTTGTAAACTTTTTCTCCACAGAGATCTTAGGCATTCTTCGCTAGGTTAATTCCCTGATACTTTACAATTAAGTTTCTGTTGCTACTGTAAACACCTTTTTTTTTTTTTTTTTTTTGGTACTTTATAGCTGGTCACCACTGATGGGGGAAAATACTCTTGATTTTTTTTACAGGTTGGTCTTGTAACTGGCAGCCTTGCTGAACAGAGTTCTAGGACTTGTAAATAGATTCAGTTCTTGTACGAATGAACTTCTAGATGAGTGCATCAACCATCCAAAACAAATATCTGCTGGGAGCAGACATGGCGGGGGCCAGAACAAGGCAACCCTGCCCTCAGGGCTGTGCCGCCTCACTGAGCATGGGGAGCAGCGGCCCGCCAGGATGAAGGGTGGGCAGGTGGCCAGGCGAAGGCAAACCACAGGTCTGTCCGGGGTCCTTCTCTTCTGCTTCTCTCCTCCAGGATTCACCCCAGGCCCTGCTGACACGTGACTGGGGCCCCTTCCTGCTCTGGACGGTAAGGCAAGGTGGTCGCTCCTATCTACTGTGATGCAAACTATCCATCACATGTATGATGCATGCTGATGGATCAGGTATTTAAAATTTGCCAAGTAAGAGAAGTTCCTTTCCCATCCTGGTTGCTAAGAGTTTCAGTGACAAATAGGTGCTGAACTTCTTCAAAAGTTTTTTCTGCATCGCTGAGATCAGAGAGAACCTTCCCACAGCCCCTCCCGCTGGGGCCCATGTGCGGTGAGTAGGAGGTGGGCAGCCAACTCTCCTCCGCACAGACCCTCATGCCAGCTCACCCGCGGGCGCCCAGACTTCTCTGTGTGGTCCTGACTTGGAGTCAAGACCAGTCCCATAGAACCTGTCAGGCAGCTCCAGATACTTTTCTCATTTCCAAGCCCACCTGTGTGAGGTGGAAATGGGCTATCCCTCAAAAGTCTGGAAGAGGCAACCTGAACACCACTGGGTCCCGGGTTTGCTGTCAGAAAGGAAGGGTGTGGAATGTGGTCTCCATTTCTTTACTGGTTTAGTCAAATTTTCTATTTCTCTTCTACCAATTGTGACATTTTTAAGATTTTTCTAGGCATCTATCCACCTCATAGTTTTTCAGGCTCATTACAGCTGAGAAGCCCCCTGAAGCCTTTTCTCCAGGAGAGCCTTCAGGCCCTCCCCTTGCTGGCCTCAGCTGCTGATGCGGCTCCTTCGCTCCGCCTGAGCCGACCCTCGGGGACCCGCAGGCAGCACAGACACTCCCCCTGCCCTGCTGGCCGCCTCCTCCCCTCCTGCCCCTGCATGTAGGGCTGTCTGGTGCCCCACTGCCTGAGTCAGTGTACCCCTAAGGGCTGCACCCAGACGACTCAGGAAGCCTGCAGAGGTCCACCTGGCTGGACCCTCACCCTGAATCTTGCTCCCTGGGCCCCTCAGCAGGCACCCCCATAGAAGGAGCAAGCGCCCAGCCCCAGCCTGCTCATAAGCCTCTCCACCGGCCCACCTGAGCATGCAGAGCGGCAAGGAGAGAGTTGAGGTGGATGTCCAGAGTGCGGCTGCCCACACTCACGGCTGCCTCCAGGATCTGGCCGAGGCTCTGCAGGGAGGAGTGGCCTGTCAGGACCTCCTCGCCCCCAGCCCCGCCCCACCCCACCTGGCTGAGAGCCTCCCAGCAGGACACCACCCTGGGGCTGGAGCAAGGAGGGAGTGGTGCCAGGAAGGGGGCCCTGTGAGGCCAAGGGCCTGGCTCTCCAGCTCTGCCCACGTCCCTTGCTGAGGCCGACACCTGGCCAGGGCCTCAGCCACTGAGGCTCACAGCCACACTGTGCGTACCTTGGACACATGGACGGTCTCGGTGTGCTTCTTGTAGAAGGCAAGAACCCTGGGCAGCAGCTTGGGGAGCTGCTCCTCCAGCTTCTCGCTGGGGAGCAGGTGGCTCATGGGCCCCAGGGCCTCCACCACTGCAAGCCGAAGCTAGAGGGGGCAGGGACACTGGTCAGTGGTGGGGGGACAAAGGCAAGGAATCCTCCACCATGGACCTAGAGCAGAGGCTCCTGTGAGGTGGAGGGAGTGGGCCCAGGGAGAAGTCAGAGCAGCCAGGCAGCCTCCTCCCTAATGCGTGGAGGCCCCAAGGTGGGGGTGGGACCTCAGCAAAGCAGCCCAACGCTGTGAGGACCTGCAGGGGAGACCCCACAACACAAGGCTTGGCGTGGGCAGGTGGACACAAATCTCTACCAAGATCTGCGGGATGGCAGAAGGGCCCAGGGGTCTGTGGCAGGACCCCCAGGCTGGGGAGGGAGAGGGCAGGTGCAGCCACCAGTCCCCACCCACAGAGCATACCTTCGCTCCCCCACTGTGTAGCCACTGGTGGAAAAGGATGTCGTAAGCACCAAAGATGTCTGAGGCAAAGGCGTCCTTTCTGACTGTGGGGTCTGGGGCCTGATCCAGGTTGGCCAAGTATTCTAGGATACTCTCACTGAAGCGCTGCAGGGCTGCAGTGACCCCAGTGGTGAGGCGGCAGGCATGGTCACGCTGGCTCTCACCCAACCCCTCTAACATCCCACGCCCGCCTGCGAGACACCCTCCTGAGCACCCCGGCCAGGCTCAGGACTACAGGGTGGAGCAGGGTGAAGGGTCCCCTGACTCTTGTCCTTCCCAGAACCTGAACATGACTTTTCTAGAAATTCAGTCTCTGCAGATACACTAAGACTAGGTCACGGTGGGGTAGGGTGGGGTGGGGTGTGCCCTAACCCACCAGGACCCTGTCCTCGTAAGAAGACAGACAGACATATTGATGACGGAGGTAGACGCTGCAGTGACGCAGCCTCAAGCCCAGATGCCCAGATCGAGAGACACCTCCAGACACCAGGGGAGCCTGGAAGGACTCTGTCCAGAGTCACAGAAGGTGAGCGGCCCTGCCAACAGCCTGCTCTCAGACACTGGGCTTCTAAGCTGTAGAAGACAGCCCCGTTGTCTTAAGCCCCTGATTTGTAGCCCTGTGTCACAGTGGACACCAGTACATGACCAACCTCTCCCAAATGCCACCAGGCCACCACGCCCACCTGCTCTGGTCTGTGGTGCCCACCTCTCCCCTCACAGACACACATACCACATGCTTTCAAGGGCTGCTCTCCAAGATGGCGTAGGACCCCCCAGGGCACATGCAGGAAGACCCGGGTATGTGAGCCTGGGTGCGAGTGTGGTGCTTAAGGTGGGGAGCACCAGCCTGGAGGGGCGCGGTGTCCGTGCAAGGGACGGTGCCATGGATGCCCAGGCAGGGAAGCCGGGGGACCCACTTAGGTATAGACCTGTGAGTGGTCAGCAGGGCCTGGACTGTGGGTCAATGGAGACGATGGGACCACAAAGAGTCAGAGGCCAGGACCTGGCCACGCAGCCCCACTGAGGCCTGGGCAGTGGAGGAGATGAGAACTAGATGGCTGGCAGCATTGTCGGCTCACAGCTGGCCACGAGGCCAGAACCCACCCCCAGGATCTTGACTGACAGGACCACGTGCTCCAGCTCATGACCTCTGACCTGGACCACCTGCAAGACTACTTTCTCAGCTTACGCTTTGCAGCCCAGCCCTACACCTACAGGACGGCAGTACGGTCACAAGCACTCAGAGCGCGTATAGGACCTCCCTCCCCCGCCGGGGCCCACAGCAGGGGGCCTGCGTCTGGCTGTCCTCCCACTGAAGGTGCCTTGGGGGAGGGGGTCTGCTTAGGTGGGCCCTGGTCCCTGCCTGCCACCCCAAGCCCTGCGTCCCCCTACTCTTGCTCCTTGAGTTGCTCAATCAGACTACTGATCAAGCTAACCAGGGCTTCGAGGTACCCTGTGTGGGAAGGGCTTTCAGGATAACAGGACATCAGGTGGCCAGAAGTAGAACCACCGCCCTCCCTGAGTTACTTACCAGGTTTGTACTTTTAATCAAGGACACACTTGCCTCAGGTAAACGAGCCACTCAAGCCCCTCCCCCAGCCTGATTTTCCTTATTTCAGAAGCAAACACCAGGTTTGGGCCTCTCTCTCCACACACATGTGCGCAGTGTTCCCCACGTACCCCAGCCCGTTCCGTCCACCCCTCCAGACCCCCGTGGCTCTGAGCCCACCACTCCCTCCATGACCAGCTGTGTTCTGACTTAAGGACCATCTGGGGTTTGAATTCCCTCGTCTTCCAGGCCCAAGTCACTGTGGCAACCTCCACACCTCTTGCCACACATCCTGAGGCTCCTACAGCCTCACCACATGGGCCACACACTTCCGGATCCTGCCTTCTCAAGGAGCCTCTCTACACCTTCCTGCTCAGCAAGCCTTGGGGCAGGGTGCTGACTCACAGTGGTGCCTTCCGCTGGAGCTTTCTAGCATTCTCCCTTAAGCAGAAGGCAAGCCCTTGGCCTTCTTCTGACCACCTGCCCCGAGGAAGCTTCCCGAAGCAGGCACGGGGAGGGCCTCTCCACCTGTGGCAGCTCCCACAGCGACCCCCTCCGCTTTCTCTGTTCCTTCTATCCAGGGTGATTATCCAAGACTGGCTTCATGGCTTCACTTGCTAAGTCTTTTCTTTCTGTTTTCCACATACTTGCATTTTTGGCTCCATTTTCTAGAGGATTTCCTCAACACTTCCACTTCTACCTTCCATTTTCATCATGTTGCTAATTCCCAAAAGCTTTATTGCATTGTCCAAACGTAGCTTCTTCAGAGCAAGGTGCTTCTGTTTTATGAATGCATCTTCTCTTGTCTCGATGAAATATCAACCAGGTTTCCTCTCCTACCTGTTTTCCCCTCCCTCAACTGTCTGCTTCCCCTAGTCTCCCTTTCTATTTTGCTGCTGCCTCTCTCATTAGACCTTCCTGGTGGGTGGTGAGCTGTGGTTGCCTGCCAGCGCTGGCAGTGTGTCCAGGCCAGCTGAGCACCTGTTGTCTGGGTCCTGTCCATCCACCTCTGCGGCCCTCCTCCCCGCCCTCCCCCTGCCTGGCCGCAGCATTCTGCGAGCTGGACAAGAACCTCTGAGTGCACACACGCTCCTATTCTGGGCCCCATGGCCCACCTGGGCCACCTTCCTGCACAGTGAATACAATCTGCCCAGAATCGGAGACTGCCTGGAAGAACAAGAGGTCCCAGTCCTCTTGTGGCCCACCCAGGCCACGGATGAGCTGATGTGGACCCTCCTGGCCTGACTGAGGCTGCTCCAGTGGGTAGGACCATGCTTCCCTCAACTGCAGACCTGGAGCGCTGTCCGTGGTGAGGAGCACACACCTCAGCCAGAGGGCGGCTGCAGGCAGTGTCTCCTGGCCCATCCAGCCCTCCACACACGACATGGCAGCCAGGTGAACACTGCAGGCCTGCAGCCTGTGAGGGGCAGGGCCTCCTGCACAGGGCTCTGCAAGTCCTGGAGCGATGCCAGCACTTCCAGCAATGCCAGGGACCAGCCCTCAGCTCCAACACAGGCTCTCCTTCTCCCTCCCGGCTGGAATGAGTGCTGTCCTTGGAGCTCTTTTCCCCCAGCCCCCACAGCTCTCCCCAGTCCCTCCTGTGTCCCCCCAGCTGGGATGTGTACTGTCCTTGGCATGCTTCGCACCCCCCGCCCCCCCATCTCTGCCTCAGTCCTCTCTGTGTCCTGCCCCTGCACTCTGAGCTCAGCAGTGATTCCCACCCAGCTGCTCAGGGATCCTGTCACAAGTTCCCTTTTCAGCAGAAACCAGGTCAAAGAGGGTTTCAGTCCAACAGCCTGCTATCACCCACATGTGGGAGGGGCCCTCAAGAGGAAGGCGTGGAATAGAGAGAATGGGAATGCCGCAGCTCTGAGGGGCTAGAGCTCTTCCTAGAGTCCCTGAGAGCTGAGGAACCTAAACCCAAAGCCACCATGAACAGGAGGGCTGCAGCCCAAAGCTCTAGGCCCCAGATAGGAAAGTCCCCTGGTGTGCACAGAACAGGCAGCTTCACTGGGACTCCTCTGCAAACACCAACTCTCTGCTTGGCTACCAGCCTCCCAACCCCTGTCTCGATGTGGCCACAGCCTAACCACGTCCCTCTAGCCTGGCCATGGGGGTGGAAGCCCAGGACCTCTAACAGCCTGGGCTGGGGATTAAAAAGGGTCCTTAGGGCTTCCCTGGTGCTCCAGTGGTTAAGAATCCGTGTTCCAATGCAGGGGACTTGGGTTTGATCCCTGGTCCAGGAAGATCCCACATGCCTTGGGGTAACTAAGCCTGTGCGCCACAACTACTGAAGCTGGGGTGCCTCGAGCCCATGTTCGACAAGAGAAGCCACCGTAACAAAGAGTAGCCCCTACTCTGCACAACTAGAGAAAGCCCTCGCCAGCAACAAAGAACCAGCAAAACCAAAAATGCGTGCATGCATGCTAAGTTGCTCAGTCATGTCTGACTTTTTGTGACGCTATGGACTGTAGCCCACCAGGCTCCTCTGGCCATGAGATTCTCCAGGCAAGAATGCTGGAGTAGGTTGCCGTACCCTCCTCCAGGGGATTTTCTCACCCAGGGATCAAACCCACAGTGACAGGTGGGTTCTTTACCACTAGTGCCACCTAGGAAGCCCACAACCAAAAATAAACTATTTTAAAAAGAGGATCCTGTCTTCACGGGGCCTCATGGGCCTAGGTGTTCCCTCTCCCTCCCCTCAGTAGCAGCTGTCTTCCTGAGACGGGAGGGGACGCTAGGGACACTAGGAAGCCAAGGGACAAGAGCTGTGTGCAGGCCACTAGAAGAGGCCAGGCTCCCTCAGGCCCCATGTTTCAAGACTCTCTGTTCCCCCCTATAGGAGTGCCCTCCTGCCCATCAGGAGTCATGCCATGAGGCACTGCCCATGGCACACAGAGGGTGGGAGAGTGAACACTCCCAGGACACCCAGGGAAATGTCACTCTGCCAGCGTGAGCAGGGAGAAAAGCGGGAGGGAGCTGCAGCTCTGGTCAGTCTCCTCCTGCCCCCCATCAAGTGTCCAGGGCTCAGGGAAATATGCCACAAGGTTCTGGTGGGG
>NW_011478462.1:94300-94644 GCF_000754665.1 Bison bison bison | reverse complement strand
CTCTCCAACAGCAGAGAAAAGCCGCCAGACAGCAGAGGTCAGCTCTCTACCTACAGCAGTGCCCGCTCAGCCTCCACCGGCATCACCCTTCCTCTAATCATCCCACCCTCCTCCTGCAGCCTGAAGGCCCCCCAGCCCCCCACAAAGGAGCACTGGAAAAAAAGACCCCCCCAACTGTGGGCAGGCCACACCCACCCACCACCCCACAGAGGCCCTGTCTTACCACAGCAGAACACTACTTTCATTGAGTCGTGCTTGGCTGCGCCCAGCATGGGCAGCATGGTGCTGAGGATGGACGTCAGGAAGGGCACCACGCCAAACACTGCAAGAAGGGGTGCGTCACA
>NW_011478462.1:93793-94048 GCF_000754665.1 Bison bison bison | reverse complement strand
CACGGTGCAGGGGTGTGGCAGAAGCCCAGGCTGGAACTTGCTCAGCAGCTCCTCCATCACGCTGCTGATGAACCGCCTTCCCACCGCCACCAGGACGCTGCTGGCGGCTTGCTGCCAATCAGAGACCAGCTCCTGTCCCCAAAGACCTCAACTGACACCCTGACCAAAGGAGGCAAACCTCACCCACCCTGAAGGTGCCCAGGAGGAAAACTGGACACTCTGCCTTCAGGGTGGGTGAGGTTTGCCTCCTTTGGT
>NW_011478462.1:92594-93693 GCF_000754665.1 Bison bison bison | reverse complement strand
CGCCAGTGTTCAGGACGCTCTCGGGCTGCTGTGAGCAGGGCCCCAGGCTGAGCCCCGAGCCCATGCACACTCAAGTGGGGTCCTGGTGCTCCTACATACGCCCTGAGAGCTTGGGAGCACTGCTTTCCACTTTGGCTTACATCTGAGATGGCGGGGTGACCCGCCCCACCCCACAAGGGCAGTCAGTACACAGGACCAACAGGCCAGACCTGAGGGAGCCAGACACAAACCCATGTTCTCAATGCACTCGGGAAGAAAACAGCTCCCTGACCCAGCCAGGGGCAGGTCAGCCAGGCCAGGGCAGGTATCCCCCACACCTTCACTTTGGTCATCTCATTGGAGGCCAGGAGGATGATGGCCCTGGCCGTGTCCTTGTCCAGCTCGCTGATGTGATTGCTCACGACTATCTCCATGGCCCTTAGGATTATCGTCCGGTATGGATGAGCTAGCTGTAGAGAGAGATGGTGGAGGAAGGACCGGGACTCACTTGTCTCTCATGGCTCCTCCCTGAGCTCAGAAATGAGCCCTGGTCTCCTTAAACTGGGACAGTGGCGGGGGTGGGGGCAGGCGCAGGAAGGGGCCTTGCTGGAGAGGAGGGGTCATCAAACTGGTTCAGGAGCCCAGGGGCCCTGTCAAGACTCAGCTGTCTAACCCTGAAATGGCAGCTGACAGACGAGAGCCCCAAACTCAAATAAAAAGAAAAACGGTCTTTTTTTAGTCTAACTCCTAGGAATGAGCCTAAACCATGCACTGTGGAAACTGAAATTATGTCCCACTACAGGGAGATAGGAGTGTCACAGAACCCGGAAGCCGGGACCAGGAGAGGCAGAGCTGGCACAGCCCTTGGTGCAGTCTCAGCAGGGCCCGACCAGTGGAGTCTATGGTTGGGCAGGGAGCAGAGGCGTTCTGCTTACCACAGGGACCCAGGTCCTCTCTCACTAGCTGGTAGATGAGAGGAACGGTGGACTGGGCCTGCGCAAGGGCAACCGGACACTACAATGCCGACCACCCGGTCCCCCACAACGGGACTGACCCACAGGACAGAGTGGGTCACCTATGCTGGACTTCCCGCTTCAAGGGGTTCTGAGATCGGAAGAGC
>NW_011478462.1:83100-92494 GCF_000754665.1 Bison bison bison | reverse complement strand
CCTGGTGGCATACTTCAGACCCCCCCGGGCCACTGCCCTGCAGGCCCCACCCCTCACCAAAGGCCCCGCCCCTCCACAGACCCCGCCTCTTGCCACGAACCCTGCCCACAGGTCCCGCCCCTCCCTGCAGGCCTCACTCCATCATATTGCGAGGAGCAATACCTTTTCGTGCAGCCGCAGGTGCTCCTCGCAGGCGCTAAGAACCTCTGCTGGCTTCGACTCTCCGAAGTCGCACAGGGCGCCACATACCTGCTCCTGCATCTGAGGGTCCTTGTCAGTGACAGCGTCCAGCAGGATGGCGGACAGCCCTACAGTGACAAAGTCCAAAGGCAGGGTCAGGCCCAGCCCCGGCCCACCACCTGGCTCAGCCTCACCGGCCCAGCCTCTGCAGCCTCAGGCGCACACACCGCTCCCTCCGTCCACCGTACTGGCCGAGGCCTCTGGAACCCACTGGCTGCCTGCTCTGAGGTCACTCTGGCCACCTTTACCCCGACCTTCCAACCCAGGCCGCATTTTTGCCGCCTCTCCAGCCTGACTGGATCCGAGCTCCTATAAAAAGCAGGCGGTGTGGGCTCAGCCCCATGAAGCCACTCCAGGAGGACCTCTGGCCCACACTCTGCCCTGGACCATGCCCTAGGCAAAGAGCTGGCCCTGGCTGCAGGTACAGTGGCCAGTCAGAGTGAACACTGGTCCTGGGGCTTTTGTAGGAAGGAGGAAGGCACAGGGACTCTCCCCTACGGAGCACAAAGCCACTGTGTCAGGCAAACACTGTCCCCACACCAAACTGAGCCAGCGTCGGCAGAGGCGAGAGCTTCCTTTTCTTGTCTAATGAAACTTTAAAGAAATTGTGTTCAAGCAGCCATCACTCCTCCCAAGTGCATTTACTCAGAAATCCACAGCATGCCATGGAGGCCAGCCAAGGGGCCCACACTCACTCTTCGCGTAGGTCTCGCTCATCACTGTGGTACGAGCTTCTTTTTGCCTCCTGGTGTGAACCTGGATGCCTCTCTTCAGACCTGGAGTCACCAGACGTGCAACATTTAAGTCACTGGCCTCCTCAGTTTACGAGTAGTTAGTGTGTTTGTGTAAAACACAAGATCAGAAGGGGTTCGTCTGGGAAACAATCTCTGCCACACTCTGGCTAGGTGGTGTGCAGAGGACAGGGGGCACCCGCTCCACCCCAGCAGCCGGCAGCCCCACCGCCATGTGCTGGGCCCACAGGGGCTCATCCTGGCTGGCCCGCAGAGGGTGCCAGGCCAAGCGCGATCACCATCTCCACTGACAGCATCTTCCTTCACTCTGTGCATGTAAGGCCTCGTGCTGCTGACGGACTGTGCGGAGAGGGACACCCCTCCCTGAGGGCCAAGAACAACCACCTTGGTCACTACGTGGCTGGGACCCCCCACTTCCTGCTGGCTGAACAAGACTGGACAGGCAGCTCAGGGAGCTGGTGGGCTCTCTGGTGTCTGAAACCAACCATCCAGACAGCTCACAGGATTTGAGAGTTGCAGCTTTCAAACATCATGTGCCTCAAAGCACCACTTGCAACAGTTGGACCCAAAGAATAAAGCCCATGGAATACGCAAGTGCCTCTGCACTTCCCCACGTGGTCACAGGCTCCAACAACTGGTACAGGACTGCTTTCTCACACTGGGGTCCTCTATTTTCTGGGCACCACCTTCATCCTTGGGCACTGCCCATCCAAAAAAGGGTGAAGGTAGAGGAAGCAAAGAAGACAGGCCTCCACCTGCTCCTGAGCAGGAAGACACACTCACTTGGCTGTGGCCACATAGGAAGGGGCTGTGAGAGGTGTCTGATGAGTGGGGGGATTACAACAGGTGAGAACTCTAGATGGAGAAGGCACCCTGGTCCTAGGCATTCATCCATCCCACCAAAACCTCAGTGCAATGACGGAAAAGATGCATGTTTTAAAAGAACAAGCCCACAAGGGCGCTAGAACACAAGAACAGATAAAATTAGCAGACCAGACACTTCCAGGAATCCCAGGCAGACAGAAAGCAGATGGAGAAGACTGGTTTGAGGCTGGTGGGATCAGCAAGGTGTTTCCCCTCTTTTCCTGGAAAACATCTAAAAATAACCCGGAAAACAAGAAATAAAGACACATATTCCATTAGCAGCAGAGCAAGGAGGTGGCAAACCCCCCCCCACACACACACAAAGGTGAAGGGCTGGAAATGCCACAGCTGTCAGGCAGGTATGAAGGTGCTGGCCACAGGCTCCACAGAGAGCCATCAGGACTCTTCTCAGGCAGGCACCCCTGCGCATGGAACCTGCTTTCTGAGGTCCCTGGGCCAGTCTGGGTTATAAGCACACAGCCCACTCCTGGCACAGGGGCTTTGCCTGTGAAAAGCCACAGCCACCCATCTCCATGGCCTCAGAGAAGATGGGTTGAACAGCTCCAGCTCCAAAGTTTGGAGCATCCTTCATACAAATGCAGACAGCTATGCACACCCAACTCGAGCAGGAACAAACAGAAACATAAGGGACATCGGCTCCCAGCCTGCCTGGGAGGAATGGACCTATTTGCCGCCTCAACCCAAACAACTAAAAAAACTGAATGAAACACATGGAACCAGAGTTCTCAAGCTGATGGGCATCAGGAACAAAGGGTGGGAAAGCCTGTGATCATGCCAGCTCATCGCCTGAAGGGCATGTCCAGCTGAGGACACACAGAGCGGGCCCAGGAACAACCCGGGAGGCCTGGGTCTTGCTGGAGTCCACAGGGTCCAGTACCAGGGAGAACCTCAGAGGCCTGCAGAGAGTCCCCAGTCACTCAGCTGATTTACTGGCCAGCACAGGGGCAGCAAAATAATGTCCCCAAGGATGCCCATGTCCCCATCCTCAGCACATGAGTATGTTACTTAGCTGGCAAAAGGGACTTAGCAGATGGGGTCAAGGGCATAGACCTTAAGGCAAGGAACTCAAGATTATGTGAGTGAGACCCGCCTTAGTTCTTAAGAGCAAAGAACCTTTCTCAACTGCATCAGAGACATGAGATGAAGAAGGGAGGAAAAAAACAAAGCATGGGAAGAACACCCACTGTGGCTGGCTGCGCAGATGGAGGCAGGAGGCCAGAGATGACCCAAGGCGGGGGAAGGAACTGCCCAAAATGATTAGCTGAAACAATCTGTGGGGCTCACAAATGAGCCAGGAACGGGCCTCTCCTGGCAGCAGGGGAATACCACAACTCTCAGCGGGCTGGGAAGGGCACTCAGGAGGGTTTCAACTCAGTAAAGAAGTAAAACTAGGGCGTTCCCTAGGGGCCCAGTGGTGAGGATCCCAGGTTCACACTGCCATGGCCCAGGTTCAATATCTGGTTGGGGAACTGAGATCCTGCAAGCCAAGCCATGCAGCCAAAAATGGAAAAAGAAGAAAAAGGTAAAATGCCATTCTGGTTTCACTTACCAAAGCTAAAAGCAAGACCTGAAAGGATCAAACTGTTCCCAAGTAACTTAGACCAGCCCAGCACAAAGCTTGAGAATAACAAGAGGAAAACAAAACACCATGCACCAACAAACAAATATAAGAAAGAAAAATAACAGTGTCTGGCATCCAATCAAAAATGACCAGGCACACAAAGAGGCAAGAAAACACAACCCAAATTTGCTGTCTGGCTAAGAAACTCAAATAGGGGCTGTGTATCAACCTAGAGGGGTGGGATGGAGAGGGAGATGGGAGGGAGGTTCAAAAGGGAGGGGATATATGTATACCTATGGCTCATTCAGGTTGAAGTTTGACAGAAAACAACAAAATTCTGTAAAGCAATTATCTGTCAATAAAAAAATAAATTAAAAAAAAAAAAACACACACACAACCCATAATGAGGGTGAATCAGTCAATAGACAATGACCTGGAAATGGTGCAGAGTAAAGAATTACTAGATAAGACATTTAGATTACAACTGTATTTCATATATTCTAGAAACCACAGGAAACACTAAGTATGTTAACATAAAGAGGCTAAAGTAAAAGAATGGGAGAAGAAAAATGAGGCTGACAATAATCACAAAAAAGCTGGAGGGGCTTCCCTGGTAGTCCACTGGTTAAGAATCCACCTGCCAATGCAGGGGACACAGGTTCAATCCCTGGTCTGGGAAGACCCCACATGCCTCAGGGCAGTTAAGCCTGTGCAACACAACTCCTAAGCCTGTGTGCTGCAGCTACCAAAGCCCACATATCCTAGAGTCTGAGCTCTGCAAAAAGAGAAGCCACTACAATGAGAAGCCTGCACACCACAGCCAGAGAGTAGCCCCTCCTCGCAGCAACTAGAGAAAGCCCATGCACAACAGCGAAGACCCAATGCAGCCAAAAATATATAAATAAATAATTTTTTTAAAGCTGGAGTGATTATATTAATATTAGATAATAAAGTAGACTTCAGAGACATAGCAATTATTTTTTTAATCGCTTTTTATTTGGAAAAGTGTATGCTTAATAATTGACTTCCTACTGGTTCAATCAACATGATGCAAGCACTTGTACACATCCAATAAAATATTTCTGAAGCTTGTGCTTGATCATCAGTCTGCTCTTCTCATTCTCCAGAATGATTTAAAATTTTAACTCATTTTAAGAGTTTTAAATGGCTCCCACACTGGCAGCTGCCCAGAATGATTCACCATGATGCAGCATTCTGCAAATGAGACTATGCTGGTCTCCCTACAAGGAGGCTTGGCCACCAGAAGCTGTCCTGGACCCTCTGAAACCTGTACTACAGGAAAGGTCCTCTCGTCCACTTTCCTAACCAACTTCTCCAGTTGGCAGTCACCTTCCTGTCAACTAGGGCAAGATCCTCATGGGTTCCCTAAGTCTTTCTTCACCCTTACTCATCTCTTATTTACTACTCCTATTTTCAACAGTGAAACAATCGAAACTATATCATTGCTGTTGGTAGATATGTAGGTCGTGAATTCATTTTGCAAACAAGACCTGTTCTATCTACCTTTTCATTCAGGAGGCTAAAAGCAGAGTCAGCTTGACTTCAAGGACTCTATTTTCTTAGCAGAGACATAACAATTCTAAACATTTATGCACCTAATAACAAAGCTTTAAAATACACAAAGTCAAAACTAAAAAAATTCAAGGAGAAATAAACAAATGCAAAATACAACAGAAATTCCAACAGCCCTCTATTTGTAATTGTTAAAACAAGTATACAGAAAATCACTGCAGGTACAGAAGACTTGAACAATACCATCAATCAACTTGATTCAAACAGTACTTTTATAACATTCCACTCATTAACAGAAGAATATATATTTCTTCAAAAAGCTCATGAAACATTTACCAAGATTGACTATATTCTGAGCAATAAAACAAGTCTCAATAAACCTAAAAGTATTCAAGTCATACAAAGTATGTTTTCTGTGCTGCCAGGTCGCTCAGTCGTGTCCAGCTGTTTGTGATTCTATAGACTGTAGCCCGCCAGGCTCCTCTGTCCATGAGATTCTCTAGGCAAAAATACTGGAGTGGGTTGCCATGCCCACCTCCAGGGGATCTTCCCACCCAGGGATCAAACCTGCGTTTTCTAAGTCTCCTGTATTGGCCAGCAGGTTCTTTATCACTAGCGCCACCTGGAAAGCCCCTGTTCTCTGACCACATGGGATTAAATTTGAAATCAATAAGAGAAAGCTATCTGAGAAATCTGAGTATTTATCAACTACTGAATATGCTTTAAAATAATTCATGAGACCAAAAAAATGCAAAAAATGAAATTAAAGTGAATGAAAATGAAAACATATTAAAATGTGTGGGAGAAATTAAAAAAAAAATAAAAAATGTGTGGGAAATAAATAGCACTAAATGGTTGTATTAGAAAAGAATGACACTGTGGATCTGAACAACAGTAACCTCATTTAGCAGGGGAAGCCAGACGGGGCAATCCCACACACACCACTTCAAGTGAATCACAAAGCCAACAAGAAGAGCCATGACTTGCATTCCCAGCAGGAAGACATCTCTGGTTTGGGACAGGCCACAAGCCCAGCAGATGGGAACCTTCTCAGCTCAGAGAGTGGGAAGCCACCACCATCCTAAACATCCCTCCCTCCCATAGACTTTCCTTCAGAGCAACCCCTCCTTTTCTCTGCAAAGTAACTTCCTCTCCTTTGTTTGCTGGACTTGCCTATTATTGTTGTTGTTCAGTCGTTCAGCTGTGTCCGACTCTTTGCAACCCCATGGACTGCAGCATACCAGGCTTCCCTGTCCTTCACCACCTCCCAGAGCTTGCTCAAACTCATGTCCATCGAGTCAGTGATGCCATCCAAACATCTCGTCCTCTGTCATCCCCTTCTCCTCCTGCCTTCAATCTTTCCCAGCATCAAGGTCTTTTCTAATGAGTCAGCTCTTCACATCAGGTGGCCAAAGTATTGGAGTTTCAGCTTCAGCATCAGTCCTTCCAATGAATATTCAGGATTGATTTCCTTTACAATGGACTGGTTTGATCTCCTTGCAGTCCAAGGGACTCTTAAGAATTTTCTCCAACTCCACAGTTCAAAAGCATCAGTCCTTCAGCACTCAATTTGCTTTATGGTCCAACTCTGACATCCATACATGAATACTGGAAAAACTATAGCTTTGACTATTCGCAAATTTGTTGGCAAAGTAATATCTCTGCTTTTTAATATGCTGTCTAGGTTGGTCATAGCTTTTCTTCCAAGGAGCAAGTGTCTTTAAATTTCATGGCTGCAGTCACCATCTGCAGTGATTTTGGAGCCCAAGAAAATAATCTGTCACTGTTTCTATTGTTTCCCCATCTATTTGCCATGAAGTGATGGGACAGGATGCCATGATCTTCATTTTTTGAATGTTGAGCTTTAAGCCAACTTTTTCACTCTCCTCTTCCACTTTCATCAAGTGAGGGTCTTTAGTTCCTCTTCACTTTCTGCCATACGGGTGGTGTCATCTGCATATCTGAGGTTATTGATATTTCTCCCAGCAATCTTGATTCCAGCTTCTGTTTTATCCAGCCCAGCATCTTGCATGATGTACTCTGCATAGAAGCTAAATAAGCAGAGTGACAAAATAAAGCCTTGATGTACTCCTTTTCTAATTTGAAACCAGTCCATTGTTCCATGTCCAGTTCTAACTGTTGTTTTTTGATCTGCATACAGGTTTCTCAGGAGGCCAGTAATGTGATCTGATATTCCCATCTCTTTAAGATACAAGAACAAAGATACCCCATACCATGTTCCACAGTTTATTGTGATCCACACAGTCAAAGGCTTTGGTATAGTCAATGAAGCAGAAGCAGATATTTTTCTGGAATTCTCTTGCTTTTTCTTCCAATGGATGTTGGCAATCTGATCTCCAGTTCCTCTGCCTTTTCTAAATCCAGCTTGAACATGTGGAAGTTTTTG
Source organism: Bison bison bison (assembly GCF_000754665.1). Taxonomy (NCBI): domain Eukaryota; kingdom Metazoa; phylum Chordata; class Mammalia; order Artiodactyla; family Bovidae; genus Bison; species Bison bison. The sequence continues at coordinate 85,116 of NW_011478462.1, read as the reverse complement.
GTTCATGTACTACTGAAGCCCAGCTTGGCGAATTTTGAGCATTACTTTGCTAGCGTGTGAAATGAGTACAATTGTGCAGGAGTTTGAACATTCTTTCACACTGCCTTTCTTTGGGATTGGAATGAAAACTGACCTTTCCAGTCCTGTGGCCACTGCTGAGTTTTCCAAATTTGTTGGCATGTTTACTGCCACTTTCACAGCATCATCTTTTAGGATTTGAAATAGCTCAGCTGGAATTAGTTTTATATAGTTTTTGCTATAGTATGGCTGTCCTGAGTTGCAATTCTCTGCTATTCCCAGATAAACACATTCTGCTGGTAAAATAATTACCTCTTTTAGTTTTAAGGTCAACAACATTAAATCCTACCTTAAGAAATTACACACGCAAAAGAAGCAAAAGAATTAAAATAATAAATATCAGTACATAAAGAAATAAGAAAAAAAATAAAAGTGCCAAAGGCTAGTTATCTAAGAAGATCAATAAATTTGATAACCAACCTGCCTGACTGATCAGGAAAAAGAGGGACAACACAAATTACCAATCTTAAGAATGAGAACAAATAGATTCTACAGATATTAAAAGGATAATAAGAATATATCTAACTTGTCGAAGGTAAATTGGACAATTTAAAAGAAATAGATGAGTCAATTTTACCTCAATAAAAAATTATTAAAATCAAAAAACAAAAGAAATAGACAAGTTCCTTGAAACACAAACTATCAAAGCTCACTCAAGAAAAAATAGATTAAAAACAAAAAGAAAAAATAGATAATCTAGGACTTCCCTGGTGGTCCAGTGGTTAAAACTCCACACTTCCACTGCAGGGTCCACAGATTTGATTCCTGGTCAGGGAACTAAGATACCCCATACCATGTGGCACAGTCAAAAAAAAAAAAAAAAGAAAAAAATAGCTTTATATTTAACAAAGAATTGAAGTTGTAGTTAAAAGCCTTCGCACAGAGAAAACTCTAGGCCTACATGACCTCCCTGGGGAATTCTATCAAACATTTAAGGAAGAAACAACTCCAACTCTACACACATTCTTCCAGAAAAACTGAACCTAAAAAGCACTTAACAACTGATTCTCTGAGGTTAGCATTACTCTGATAGCAAAACTAGACACAACAATGAAAACTATAGATCAATATCCTTCACAGATGCAAAATTTCTTATCAATATTTTATCAAATCATATCCAACAACAGGTAAAAATGATAATACCTCATGACCAAATTGGGTCATTCCATGAGTGCAAGGTTGGTTGGTAGTTTTAACTCCAGCCACTGTAAATCACAATAACAGACCAAAAAATAAAAACCACATAATCATCTCAATAAATGCAGAAAAAGCATTTGTCACAATCCAACATCCACTTATAATAAAAATTATCAACAAACAGGAACAGAAGAAAACTTCCACAATCTGATAAAGAGCACCAAAGGGAAATCTATAGGAACATTATACTTAACAGTAAAAGACTAAATGCAATCCCTACAGGATGGGGAACAAGGCAAGGATGCCTGCTCTCACTAGTTCTATTCACTGTCAGCTGGAGGATTTAGTCTGTGAGATAAGGCAAGAAAAAAAATAAGACATCCAAATTGAAAAAGAAGTAAAACTATTTTTATTCACAGGTGATGTCATCATCTATGCAGAAAATGCTACAGAATCTAGAGTTGGAACCAGATCAATAAGTCATCTAGCAAGATCACAAAATATAAATATTAAATTTTTAAAAAACATTAATATTAGAAAATCAACTATATTTCCATATACTAACAACAAACAATCAAAAATTGAAAAAGCCACAACATCTGCCATTGAGCAAAAATTATATGAAATATTTAGGTACAAATTTGACAAAAGATGGACAATGCAGTAAAATTATCAAACACTGCTGAGATATAAAAGAAAACTTAAATAAATGGAGAGAAATACTGTACAAGGAAATCAATTCTTTGCAAATGGATCTACAGATTGAATGCATTCCCAATCAAAATCCCAGCATGTTTTTTG
>NW_011478462.1:77112-81671 GCF_000754665.1 Bison bison bison | reverse complement strand
GTCTGCTTTTTAATATGCAGCCTTAGGTTGGTCATAGCATTTCTTCCAAGGAGCAAGTGTCTGCAGTCACCATCTGCAGTGATTTTGGAGCCCCCCAAAATAAAGTCTGTCACTGTTTGCATTGTTTCCCTAATTATTTTCCATGAAGTGATAGGACAGGATGCCATGATCTTCATTTTTTGAATGGAGTTTTAAGCCAACTTTTTCACTCTCCACTTTCACTTTCATCAAGAGGCTCTTCAGTTCTTTATCGCTTTCTGCCATAAGGGTGGTGTCATCTGTATATCTGAGGTTATTGATATTTCTCCCAGCAATCCTGATTCCAGTTTGTACTTCATCCAGCCTGGCATTTGGCATGGTGTACTCTGCATATAAGTTAAATAAGCAGAGTGACAATATACAGCCTTGACATAATCCTTTCCCAATTTGGAACCAGTCTGTTGTTTCATGTCTGCTTCTAACTGTTGCTTCTTGACCTGCATACAGATTTCTCAGGAAGCAGGTCAGGTGGTCTGGTATTCCCATCTCTTTCAGAATTTTCCACAGTTTGTTGTGATCCATATAGTCAAAGGCTTTGGTATAGTCAATAAAGCAGAAGTAGATGTTTTTCTGGAACTCTTTTGCTTTTTCGCTGATCCTACAGATTTTGGCAATTTGATCTCTGGTTCCTTGCCTTTTCTAAATCCATCGTGAACATCTGGAAGTTCTCAGTTCACGTACTGTTGAAGACTGGCTTGGAGAATTTTGAGTATTACTTTGCTAGCGTGTGAGATGAGTACAATTGTGTGGTAGTTTGAACGTTCTTTGGCATTGTCTTTCTTTGGGATTGGAATGAAAACTGACCTTTTCCAGTCCTGCGGCCACTGCTGCGTTGTTGCCCAGTAGTAGATATAATGGCCATCTGAATTAAATTTTCCCATTCCAGTCCATTTTATGTTATGTTAAAATGTACTAAAATGCTGCCATAATTAAAACTATGCCTTTGTTATAAGAGGCACACAAATCAACAGAGCTGTACGGAGAATCCAGAAATAAACACCAATAAGGAATAAAAAGGGAAAATTTTAAATAATAAAGACATTAGCCAACAAATAGTGTAGGAACAGCTTGGTAGGCACTCGGGAAAAAATTAGTTTTCCCTACATCTTTCCTTACCCCAAAATAAGTGCTAGATGGATATAAGGATCATGTGTAAAAAGTAAATGTAGTCCTAAGTAGAAAATACAAAGACATATCTTACAGTCTTAGAGTAGGAAAGGACTTTCTAAGCCAGACACAAAACTCCACATATCTTAATGAAAGCTTTCAGTTGGACTATATGAAATTTTTTAATTTCTGAAAATCAGAAGCATACATAAACTCAAGACCACATCCATACATACACCTATGCCCACAATTGTACACTCTCAGACCTCACCCCATCCTCAATAGAGCATTAAGTAAATGAAAGACAAAATAGGTCAAACCATTCATTATAGGTATGACAAGAGCCCAATCTGCCTAACATTAACATGCACAGAAGTGCACCCACATCAACAAGATGAACAGGAAGACAGGCGGCACAAAGAAGACCACCAGTCCAGGACTCTACTTCCCGTGCACCGCCACTTCCCCTCACTGCCCCACAGGACTGAGGGGCGGGGAGCAAGGCCTGCAGTGGCCACACATAGGTGGGGACAGCCAGCAGAGCCTGTGGAGTGTTCCCTACAAGCCTGAATGGTCGCACTCTGTGATGGGATCGTCCATCTTCCAATACCCATCTACAGAAGCCCACAGAGTGTCATAAAAACATATATGTCAATCAGGGATCTGGTTAGATTTGAAAAAACAAGCACTGCAAAAAAAGTGGGAGCCAGGTAAGTATAGATTACCTGGGTTTGACTGGTTTTGAAGGTCTCCACCTGCGGCCCCTGCCCCAGGCCAGGAGATAACTGACCTGTGAGCACAGTGCTGATGGCAAAGCCAGGTGTAACCACCACAGAGGAAGGGGGCACACAGACAGGAGAGGGCCCAGGAGGCCCCCTGCCTCCCGCGGGAAGCACCTTAGAGGCACCATCTCCTGAATCTGCATGGCCAACTAAGTCCAAGACGGGCACACTGTGAGCAGCTGGTCAGCAGTGGGGCAGGACTCCACCAGGACTGGCTCCTATACTCCCCTCCACGGCTGCCCGCCTGCCCACCATGATGCTCCTGGCACATGGCACAGGGCAGAGCCATCAGGGCCTTCCCTCCCTGCACTGGACACACTGTGGGCCAGTGAGGAAGCAGCTGCCCCCTCCCCCATGCTCACCAGTAGTCAGCATTGATTCAATGACATTTAGTAAAAGCCCACCAGGTACTGCCCCTGCCCACAGAGCCCTGGCCTGAAAGATGCCTACTTGTATTTCAACTGCCACGTGAGCTGACAAACCTAACCGTGGTACAGGACCACTTCACTGAGCTGGGTGGGGCTCAGAATGGGGTGTGGGAGGGCTAGGAGGGTCACATACCTCCCAGCCCAGAGGCAACAGGAGTGGTATGGAAGGCAGGTGTGTGAGGGGAGACTAGGAAGTCAGGAAGCCCAGCAGGGGGTCACAGGATAGCCCCACCAAGCCCAGGGTCTTTCCCTCCCAGCACAGGAGCCAGAGCAGGAACCAACTTCCAGAGTCACCAACAAGAACTGGGGCAGATGACCTGGAAACAGTCCACAGCTCACTGCTCACAGCTCCTGGAGAGCACTGCTTCTCAATGTAAGCCACGCCAGCGGTGTCACCCCCTAGAAGTGGTTGGCTCTCCAGTTCAGTGAGGAAAGCACGCATCTCAAGACGCCCAGCAGCCAGCATTCCTTGAACAACAGCAGGGACTCTCCTGGAGCGCCTGCCTCAAGAAGGTCAAGTAACTTGGCTCCATGAAAGGGCTCACACAATCTGGGCTGCTCATTGGTGCCTCTGTAGGCCCTGGGTCTGAACTAAGCACAGATACCTGCCTCCAGGCATAGGCGGCAGCTATGAGCTCCAGGGAGCAAGCAAGAACCCCAGGGTTCCACCTCTGATCTACTGGGGCCCTCAGCAGGCAGTCCTGGTGGAGTAAGATGCAGCAACAACAATCCACGCCAGCCTGGACATTGATATCAAGGTAACCAAGACAGCTCAACTTGGTCATTCCACTTTAGCAACAAAGAGAGACCTGAAGTGCGTGCTTACTTGAGTCGTGGCAGCCAAAAGCCCTGTTGACAACCGCATTCCCAGGCCCTCTGGCTGTCAGGACCAAAGGGGTGACCACATCATAATCCTGCCACCACTCAAGTGTCCCACCAGATGATTCCCACATAGGTCTCCTGGGGCCCAGGGCCTGCTGGCCATCTCCACCAGGACCATCATCGCCACAAACCCAACGGCTCCAACACGATTGTCACCCAACCCCTCCCCAACCCACAGGTCACTTGCCTCTTCTGTGTCATCATGCACTTAGCTCTCAGGTCAGAAGCAGCATCACCCCTTCCTGTTCCTCCACCTCCATCCCCACACTCTATAGTGACTCACCTTCTCCACCTCTACCACCTCCCTTTCCAAAGTGGTCCCCTCAAACCAGCCTCCACCCCAACCCCGCCTGGCCCCGCAGCAGACAGCCATTCCAGCTAACATTGCCACAAAAGTCCCCTCTGCCCCCTACCCGCCTTTGTGCCTCATCACCCTTGAGCTTTCCAGTCAGCCCCTCCCCTACGCCGCTGGGCTGGCAAAGGAGAACCTCTGTAAAGTGTGCAGATGGGAACCACCATGCACACAGAGCCCTCTTACCAGGCCCTACGGCTGCACTGCAGCTCAGCTGATGCTACAGAAAACCGGAACCCAAAACTGGGCCTAAGAGTCCAGGGACTGGGGGCCAGCCGTGGCCAAGCACCTCCGAGCTCTCACCCGGATTTAGAGAGGAATTTCCTGCAGCCTCTCCAGCTTCACACCTACAGGGCATGACCAGTAACCCTCAGGACTGAGGACACATTACCTCCCGGCTCTGGACCGCCTCCTCCTCTCACGCCAAAGAGAAAGTAGAAAGAATACAATGGTACCTGCGCTTTGGGACCCTCGGGTTTAGAATGAGTTTCCCACAGAGGACCCCCGTTTTCCCCTGGGGAACCAAGGAGGTGGACCACACGCCTCCGAAAAGTGACAGACTGAACGCCCCCCGGGGTGGGGGGAGGGACAGGCACGGGCCGAGTATCCCGAGTCCCACCCTGGGAGGGGCCGAGCACAGGGGACGCGCTCCGCACGCCAGGCGAGGAAGAAAGTGAGCGGTTGGACTCCCAGGCCGCTCTTCCGGGTTGTGACGCGGCAAATCCGTCTCTGTGCGGGGCTGGGCGCACCTGAGCCCGAGGAAGGGGGCGGGCTCAGCCCTGCGAAGCCCGGGACCGTCCCCGCGCTCGCCTGGTGACTTTGGAGAGGCACCCCCTGACTCGGTTTCCCGCGGCGGCCGGGCCAAGGGGGCGACCCAAAGGTCTGCGACCCAGGCTTTCCCGAGGGGCACCTCCCCGAGTGACCGCGGCCGGCTCCGACCCCCGGGACCTGTCCGCCCTTTACCAGAGG
>NW_011478462.1:68833-76945 GCF_000754665.1 Bison bison bison | reverse complement strand
GCGGCGCCGCCGCCGCGGCCCCGGAAGCCGCCCTCGCTGCAGCCGTGGACCGGAGTGGGCGGGGCCACGCGACGAGCCCGCCCCCTGCCAACTGCCTCCCACCGCGCGGTAACTTGGCCCCGCCCCCACACGATCTCTGCGCTCATTGGTTGAGAGATCGTGTCTCTCCTCTCTCTCTCTCTCGGCCCCGCCCCCAGCCGGCTTGTGACCGCCACATCTGACGGTTGGGCTCCAGTCTGGCCGCCCTGTGGGCCTCAAGGGGTGTGGCAGGTTACTGCGTAGGTGAGGGACCGGGCCTGCTTGCCACTCTGCTCTGTGACCCCTCCCGACACACCACGGTGATCTTGTCACACAGACACAGACCCACATACCCTGAGATACCTGGGGCACCGATGTACCCAAACCCAGTCCCTTTGCAAACACATACCTGTCCAGGAACACACGCCAGGTGGGCTAGACCTGGACACAGGCAGGAACTGTCATGCCCTATATCTCTCACACACGAACACCCAACAAATAACCCCAAAGAGCCCAGGGCCACAGGCCCCTCTACACACAGGTACACACCTGAACACACGAGGCACATATCTAGTCTGCCAATAGTCCCTGGGAATCAAAATGTGAAGGCACCGATAAAACTAGAGCAGAACACAGGGAAAAGGTTCTCTGACATAAATGGTACCAATGTTCTCTTAGATCACTCTTCTGAGGCAGTGGAAGTAAAACCAAAACTAGATAAATGGGACTTAAACTCACAAGGTTTTGCACAGCAAAGGAAACCATAAACAAAACAAAGTGACAACCTAAAGAATGGGAGAAAATACTTGCAAATGATGTGACCAACAAGACTTTTATTTCCAAAATATACAAACAGGCCGTAGAACTCAATGTGTATATATACATATATCTATACACACACACATATATACAATATATACAATGTATATATATATATATACACATATGTATATAAATGGGCAAAGGCACTATGGAGAACAGTATGGAGGTTCCTTTAAAAACTAAAACTAGAGCTACCATGCTGCTGCTAAGTCACTTTAGTCGTGTCCGATTCTGTGTGACCCCATAGACGGCAGCCCACCAGGCTGCCCCGTCCCTGGGATTCTCCAGGCAAGAACACTGGAGTGGGTTGCCATTTCCTTCTCCAATGCATGAGTAAAAAGTGAAAGTGAAGTCGCTCAGACCCTGCAATCCCACTCCGGAGCGTATATCCAGAGAAAAACATGATCTAAAAGGATACGTGTTTATTGCAGCACTGTTTACAATAACCAAGACATGGACGCAACCTCAATATCCATCAAAAGGGAATGGAAAAAGAAGATATGGTACATATATACAGTGGAATATTACTCAACCATTAAAAAGAAGGAAATAATGCCATTTGCAGCAACATGAATGGATATAGAGAGTGTCATACTGAGTGAAGTAAGTCAGACAAAGAAGGAGAAATATTGTATGACATCCCTTATATGTGGAATCTAAGAAGAAATGATACAAATAAACTTACAAAACAGAAAGAGACTCACAGACTTAGAAAATGAACTTATGGTTGCCAGTGGGGAAGGGAGAGTTAGGGACTTTGGGAAGGTCATGTATACACTGCTCTATTTAAAATGGATAACCAACAAGAACCTATTGCAGAGCACATGGAACTTTGCTCAATATTTTATGTCAACATGCATGGGAGGTGGGTTTGGGGGACAATGTATGTGTATGGCTGAGTCTCTTCTCTGGTCACCTGAAACTCAGTTAAGTTGCTCAGTCATGTCTAACTCTTTGAGACCCCATGGACTGCAGCACACCAGGCTTCCTTGTCCATCACCAACTCCTGGAACTTGCTCAAATTCATGTCCATTGAGTCGGTGATGCCATACAACCATCTCATCCTCTGTCACCCCCTTCTCCTCCTGCCTTTGATCTTTCCCAGCATCAGGGTCTTTTCCAATGAGTTCTTCATCAGGTGGCCCAAGTATTGGGGTTTCAGCTTCAGCATCAGTCCTTCCAATGAGTATTCAGGACTGACTTCTTTTACGATGGACTGGTTGGATTTGCTTGCAGTCCAAGCGACTCTCAAGAGTCTTCTCCAACACCACAGTTCAGAAGCATCAATTCTTCGGCGCTCAGCTTTCTTTCTAGTCCAACTCTCACATCCATACATGATTACTGGAAAAACCATAGCTTTGACTAGACGGGCCTTTGTTGGCAAAGTAATGTCTCTGCTTTTTAATATGCTGTCTAGGTCATAGCATTTCTTCCAAGGAGCAAGCGTCTTTTAATTTCATGGCTGCAGTCACCATCTGCAGTGATTTTGGAGCCAAAAAAAATGAAAGTCTCTCACTGTTTCCATTGTTTCCCCATCTATTTGCCATGAAGTGATGGGACCAGATGCCAAGATCTTAGTTTTCTGAATGTTAAGTTTTAAGGCAACTTTTTCACTCTCCTCTTTCACTTTCATCAAGAGACTCTTTAGTTCGTCGCTTTCTGCCATAAGGGTGATGTCATCTACATATCTGAGGTTATTGATATTTCTCCCAGCAATCTTGATTCCAGCTTGTGCTTAATCCAGCCCGGCATTTCACATGATATTAAGAAGAGGTGGCAAGAATACACAGAAGAACTATACAACAAAGATCTTCATGACCTGGATAACCACGATGATGTGATCACTCACCTAGAGCCAGACATCCTGGAAAGTGAAGTCAAGTGGGCCTTAAGAAGCATCACTACGAACAAAGCTAGTGGAGGTGATGGAATTTCAGTGGAGCTATTTCAAATCCTAAAAGATAATGCGGTGAAAGTGCTGCACTCAATATGCCAGCAAATTTGGAAAGCACAGCAGTGGCCACAGGATTGGAAAAGGTCAGTTTTCATTCCAATCCCAAAGAAAGACAATGCCAAAGAACGTTCAAGCTACCGCACAATTGCACTCATCTCACACGCTAGCAAAGTAATGCTCAGAATTCTCCAAGCTAGACTTCAACACTATGTGAACTGTAAACTTCCAGATGTTCAAGCTGGATTTAGAAGAGGCAGAGGAACCAGAGATCAAATTGCGAAAATCCGTAGGATCATCGAAAAACAGTTCCAGAAATACATCTACTTCTGCTTTATTGACTATGCCAAAGCCTTTGACTATGTGGATCACAACAAACTGTGGAAAAATTCTGAAAGAGATGGGACTACCAGACCACCTGATCTGCCTCCTGAGAAATCTGTATGCAGGTCAAGAAGCAACAATTAGAATTGGACTTGGAACAACAGACTGGTTCCAAATCGGAAAAGGAGTACATCAAGACCGTATGTTGTCACTCTGCTTACTTAACTTATATGCAGAATATACCTGAAACTATCACAACATTAATTGGCTATACACCAATACAAAATAAAAAGTTTAAAGTCTGGGGGAAAAACATGGGCAGAAGACCTAAACAGACATTTCTCCAAAGAAGATATACAGATAGCCAATAGGCACATGAAAAGATGCTCAACATCACTAATTATTAGAGAAATGCAAATCAAAAGTTTAGTAAGGTACCACAGCACTCAGGATAGGCATCATTAAAAACTCTAGGGATTTCCCTGGTGGTCAGGTGGTTAAGGACCTGTCTTGCAATGCAAGAAACACAGGTTCAGTCCCTGGTTGGGGAACTAAGATCCCACATGCTGCAGAGCTACAGAGCCCACAATGAAGATCCCACATGCTGCAACCAAGACCCAACTCAGCCAAATGAATAAATTAAAAAAAAAAAAAAACATCTACAAATAACAAATGCTGGAGAGGGTGTGGAGAAAAGGGAACTCTCCTCCACTGTTAGTGGGAATGCAAATTGGTGCAGCCAGTATGGAAAACAGTAAGGGGGTTCCTCAAAAAACTAGAGTTGTTGTATGATCCAGCAATCCCATTCTAGGGTATACATCTGGAGAAAACTATAATTTGAAGAGATACATGTACCCCAGGACTATTTACAACAGCCAATACATGGAAACAGCATAAATATCCATTGACAGATGACTGGATAAAGATGTGGTGAAAGTGAAGTCGCTCAGTTGTGTCCGACTCTTTGTGACCCCATGGACTGTAGGCCACCAGGCTCCTGCATCCATGGGATTTTCCAGGCAAGAATACTGGAGTGGGTTGCCATTTCCTTCTCCAGGGGATCTTCCCGACTCAGGGATCGAACCCGGGTCTCCCGCATTGCAGGCAGACATTTTAACCTCTGAGCCACCAGGGAAGCCCAAAGATGTGGTACATATGTACAATGGAATACTACTGAGCAATAAAATGAAATTACGTCATTTGCAGTAACTTGGATGGACCTAGAGATTACTATACTAAGTGAAGCAAGTCAGAAAGAGAGTCAGAAAGTAAGTCATAAATACCATATGATATCACCATATGTGGAACCTAAGATATGACAGAAATGAACTTATTTATGAAAGAGAAACAAACTCATATGGAGAACAGACATGAGCCTGCCAAAGGCGGGGGCTGCTGTGCGTTGCGGCTTAACAGATGCAAATGAGTGCGCACAGAGTGGGCGAGCAGCAAGACGCTACTGCATAGCACAGGAAGCTCTATTCAATATCGTGTAATAAACTGTAATGGAAAAGAATATAAATACACATGCATAACTAATCACAGTGCTATACACCAGAAACTAATACAACATTGTAAATCAACTATACTTCAATAAAAAGCAAAACATTAAAAAAAATAAAAAATATTTTATTAGTCTTTAATAAAAGATTAAAAAAACAAAAAGCAAGTATATGCATTTGGGACCTTGGGATCTGGAGAGGGAGGCAGACAACAAGCAAGTCAATGATTCGTAAGTTGCACAAAGTGCTGTGAAGAACTGCAGCTGGGGGCTGAGAAAGAGAGAAGCCAGGAGAGGAGCCCAGGTTCTGGACAGACACACTGGCCCCCGCAGAGCCCCGGAGGCTGAAATCACCTGGGTGTGCCCACAGACCAAAATGAAAGGAGCAAGTGGTGTTCCAGAAGCTCAGGAAAGGAAAAGCAATTGGAGAAGAAAGGGCCAGTCAGCAACAGTACATCCTCGGCATTAACAACTTGTCTGCGTCTCACTGGGTCCACAGGGATCTGTGGGCAGGGGTGCGAGGAGGCAAAGTGGCCTCAGTTTAAACATGGGGGCAGGTTGGTCATTGGACAGTACGGCAGGGATGGGGGGGTTCTTTTTTCACAGAGAGAAGGGCTGCAGCCTTCTGTCCTAGGGATAGAGTGCAGAGAGCGGGACAGAACTCTTGTAGACGGCTGATACAGCGTTCTGCTCCACAGATGGGGCCTGGCCCCCAAGAAAGAGCTCCCACCCCCCAGGTACTGCATAGGCAGGAAGGGAGGGTTATCCAAGGGAGGCTCATACCTGGATGGCTCACTCTCCCGTCGCTGTCCCCATGGCCAGGGTTCAGGACACGCCACTGGTCCTACCTTCCCCAGGCTCAGCTGAATTTTTTCACTCCTAAGCATGCACACATGCTGCCCTGGCACAGATAACAGCATCATTCAATTTTTATTAAATTATTAAGGCCAGGGACTTCCCTGGGCGTCCAGTGATTAAGACTCTGTTTCCACTGCAGGGGGCGTGAATTTGATCCCTGGTTGGAGAACTAACACCCTGCATGCCGCGAGGCCCCCCGCCTCAAAACAGAGTATTAAGGGCAGTCTCTCTTCTGTAACAGTAAGCTCTGTGAGAAAGGCCCGTGCCTGTGACTGGCTCCCAAGGGCTTGGCACCAAGCCCAGCACAGGGAGGTACTCAGCAATGCTCTGAAATAGATGGATGACCTGGGGTGCAGAGAAAGAGGAGGGTGAGCAGAGCTGGTGAGCACTCTGAACCCTGCCTGTCACCTATCTGAGCAACAGTCACTGGCTTCCAGCTGTGTTCTGGAATGAGGGGGAGCCAGGGAGGCGGTGTAGGCTCCCCCCATCTCCAGCCCATGTAACACTTTCGTAACCATCATGAGTTAAATCCCCTCCCCTTGAAATACCCAGTTTCTCTCTTCCTAACCCGCATGGAGCAACAAACCAGCTAAACTGTCCATATTTTCTATCCTCCAGGCAATTTGCCAGACAAGGGTTGTGGGTGAGCCAGGGGATATCAGATACAAGCCTTGCCCTCCAGCGGCCTACAGTCCAACAGGGAGGAGAAAATGTATCCATAGCTCACTTCCATGCAGAGGGAGTGCTGCAGGCACCACGGATCCTGTGGGGACAAATCTGGTCCGCAGACACTATGCTGTCCAGCTCACAGAAGAGAGACCATGAACTTGGCCCTTACTTGTTTCGTCTGTAAAGGGGGCATCACTTGGTGATGTTCACATTTGAAATCCTGGGTGTGGACTGCCTACCATGGGACAGGCACTTTGGTGTGCACAGAAGCAGGATTGTGGGAGGTAGTGGTTGCAGCTTCAAACAGCGCCCGCAGGCAACACAGCTCCACCCCGAGTAACAGCGCTCACAGAACACTGCAGGGGCCGGGAAAAGGGAGGTGCATGCTGGCTCACCTCCTTGAGGTGGGCGGTCCAGTGGTTAGGACTCGTCCTTTCACTGCTGGGTCCGAGTTCAGTTCCTGGTTGGAGAACTAGGATCCCCCATGCTGCGCCGCACAGCCAAAACCATAAAAGGGCTGTCTGTGGCCCTTGGGGTTCTCACCCCGTGGAGTGGGCCTCACACAGGGCAGGGCTGGTTCCAACAAGATGTTCTCAGGGCAAGCAATGCCTGGGGAATAGAAGGATACCCCTTTGAGGGCACAATGCAAGCACAGCTCTAGAACCTTCCATTCTAGAATCTGCTCCTGCTTTGCCAGAGCCTGTCTAACCCCATGCCAGTCCATGGTTGTGTGGCTGCGTTAGCCTCCCTCCCCATCTCTGCTCCTGTCCCAGAGAGGCTTCAGAAACTTGGCTGCAGCCTTGAGGGCCTGCAGGCCCCAGCTGGCCTCCTGCAGTACATCACCCCATCACTCCACAGTGCATTGCTCCATCCGTCTACAACCCATCACCCCATCCCTCTAACACAAGTCAAGCCTCAGCTGAACCTCCCAGAGCCCCTCCCCACGGCCCTGCGGGGTGCTGGGTAGCCCCAGCTCTCCCACAGAGCCCTGATTTTTATGAAGGCTGCCGGCAGGCAGAAGCTGGACCAGAGAGCCTTTCTGGAGCAGGTGCATGAATGCAGGGACAATGGCTACCTGCTGTCCTCCAAGAAGATTGGTTCTGGGGCCTTCTCCAAAGTCTACCTGGCCTACGCCACGCAGGAGCGCATGCGGCACAACTCTAAGCTGGCCTCTGACCTGCGGGGCAAGCGCCACACCATGGTGAGGCAGGCTCGCCTCCTCCCCACGGGGTGGGGGTTCCATAGTCAGCCCCAGTGGCCCCTGTCCTAACTCCACTCAGGCACCTCCCAGGTGCTCTGGCTTCCTCCTAGTCCCACATCTTCTAGAAGGCCCAGGCTCTGGCAGTCTGATCCCTCCCAGTTCCTGGACCCATTGAACACATAAGTAACCAGGACAGGATGAGGGGGAAGGTCAGTGCTGCCTCCCAAGGCTGCTGCTCACCGAACCTTGCCCTAGTCAACTTCGGCCACATGCACAAAGGCCATGGGGCCTGTTCTACCACATCCTGTCCCCAGGGGGGTTGTGGCCTTTGCACAGTGGCCACCCTCCACACCTGCAGGTGGCTATCAAGATCGTCTCCACTGCGGAGGCCCCTGCAGAGTTCTCCCGCAAGTTCCTGCCCCGTGAGATTTCATCACTCAATGCTACATACAAGCATCTGAACGTGGTGGGCAGAGACCCCAGGCCCTTACTACCTACCCCAGGCCCGCCCCTTCACCTCCTGAGATCCTTATACTCGGGCTGGCCCCATTCCGAGACCCCAGCCCTGTGCACCCGAGGGCCCTGGTTGGGGGTGACAGTGGGGGGGTGGCCCGGCAGGTGCAGCTGTATGAGACCTTCGCGAACAGCCGGCGCACCTACTTGGTACTGGAGCTGGCGGCCCGTGGTGACCTGCTGGAGCACATCAACGCCACTTCTGCTCATCGCCGCTGCCCGGGACTGGAGGAGGAGGAGGCCCGCAGGCTGTTG